>NC_056457.1:32503685-32803685 GCF_018296145.1 Oncorhynchus tshawytscha | reverse complement strand
GAAGGTTGTGGGTTGAATTCCCAACAGGGATCACATACTCTAAATGTATACACTATTTGAATGAAAGCATCTGCTAATTGGCATGTGAATGTTGTTTTCAGGATGCTTGGCGTTAACGGTTTAAAACACACAGTTTTTAAAGATCTTTACTTAAGCTGCTCACCATCTCTTCGATCTGCTCGAGTAAGCGATCTGAGCGGAGACGTTGTTAATGTGGTCATGGTTCCCTGCCACCAAGTACCAAGGGATGTCAACCAGCGAGGAATGGGAGAAGACACCCTCAAAGGTACACTGCAGGAGAAATAAAAAAGACCAAACAAATGGATAATTACCAACCCAGGAAAATGACTGAAGGATGAAAAACTAGAGTGATATGATATATAACGGATATATATATATATAACATATCAATAGTCATGTTATAATGAATAAAATTTCTGTGTGCTGCAACACTAATACAATCTGAATGCTCTGAAGACATAGTTGATGTACAATATTTTACCACAAGAGGGCATGACGCTTCACTTTATTTCAGGGGGAAAAAAAGGAGAATCAAGTGCTCTAGGAGTGAGAAAAGAAAGTGTCCTCTTCGCTATACAAGAACACGGTGATCTGAACACAGCGCCGCCTTGTCAGTTTGTGTTACGTCCTTGTGTTCTTCAACTAACAAGAGGATTCACTACAGACCCTGGTTTCGATTCCGGGCTGTATCACAACCGGCCGTGATTGGGAGTCCCATAGGGCGGCATACAATTGGCCCAGAGTCTTCTGGGTTAGGGTTTGGCCGGGGTAGGCCGTCATTGTAAATAAGAATTTGTTCTTAACTGACTTGCCTAGTTAATAAAAGGTCACATTTTTAAAAATAGTTTTTAAAACACATTCTCTCTCTCACAAAGTTGGCTAGCTGCTTAGAAACAGGGAACAACTGTGACGCAACACTTCTTATCGCAATGCATATTTCACAATCTGTTACACAGCATGGAGCATTAGATATTTCGTTTGCTCTCTTGCCATTTTCAAAGTCCTTCCGTATGTCTGTTGTATGTGTGTTCCGTGTTCACATTCTTCACAATGCCACACACGACAGATAAGTTAGATATGTTGAGATGTTAAGTTACAATCTAACTGCCTATGGTAAGATATGTTTACTAGGAGTTGTCACAACAGTTGATGAGTTTTTCATCACAATAATGTTTGCTGTCGTGTGGCGTTTCAACCCAAGCCTATGGCTGCGTTTACACAGGTCGAACATTTCTGATTTTTTTTTGTTGCCAATAATTGGTATTTTGAACAAACAGATCAGATCTGGGCTGCCTGTGTAAACGCAGCCTATGTGTTGCAGTGTGAACAGTGCTGCAGAGCGACTGTAGTGTGAAGTGACCTTGAAGCGGTGATCATTCACGTCCTCCACTCCTTTGTAGTAGAAATGATCTCCCAGACTGAGGACAAAGTCCAATCCCAGAGTCTTTGCCGTCCGGGCGAGCTCTGCAGCGATGGCCTGCTCGTGAGGGGTGTAGTAGGGAAATAACGGGATGCCTCCCCAGTCCCCCAGCCCAACAAACCGCAGCGATGCTAAAGGACAGGTGACACATACAGTGGGGAGAACAAGTATTTGATACACTGCTGATTTTGCAGGTGTTCCTACTTACAAAGCATGTAGAGGTCTGTAATATTTAGGTACACTTCAACTGTGAGAGACGGAATCTAAAACAAAAATCCAGAAAATCACATTGAATGATTTTTAAGTAATTCATTTGCATTTTATTGCATGACATAAGTATTTGATCACCTACCAACCAGTAAGAATTCCGGCTCTCACAGACCTGTTAGTTTTTCTTTTAGAAGCCCTCCTGTATACACAGCAGACCAAAATCTCATTCTTATATTATTTCCTATTTCATACCATCTCATGTGCTCGAACCAAAGACACTCTTTGGTATAATTACATTACAGTCTGAATATAAATGGATATTAGGAAACAACGACACAGTAATTTAAGTAATGAAGTTGATTTGGTAGATCTGGTAGATAGAAAAGTGTACCTTGTTCCAGTGGCTGGCAGCGTGGCCAGAATGCCAAGCACAGCATTAGCAGCAGATGAAGATGATACATTCCACCAGTATGGAGAGGTGCAGACCTACCAACAAAGACAATGATCGATTTAGCAGTTTTCCCAAAGTGTCACACGCTGGAAACAGAAAAACAAAATGCTTATGGTTCTTCTTTTAGAACTGTTTATAAAGAGGAAGAAGTATTGTGGTTTCAGAATAACTTCCTGCATTGAGCAATCTGAGAAGAAAAGACTCAGAACAACAGCTAATTGGCTAAGCAATGTCTATCTACTCTGCAAACAGGAACTTTGAGTTACCTTTAAAAAATAGATGTGATCACACTAGAAACCAATGCCGATCAGTCTAGACAATCAATTTAATTGATCAAACTAGCATACAATGGGGGTGTATAAGATTGCAATAGTATATTTGGAATGTAAATAAATGAGCTACATACAAGATATCAGCATAGGTTGGAAAAGCATTCCAGGTGTAGCTGGTTGAGAGAATGCCAAGAGTGTGCAAAGCTGTCATCAAGCAAAGGGTGGCTACTTTCAAGAATAAAAAATAGAACATATATTTCAATTTATTTAACACTATTTTTGGTTACTACATGATTCCATATGCATTATTTCATAGTTTTGATGTCTTCACTATTATTCTACAATGTAGAAAATAGTAAAAAATAAAGGAAAACCCTGGAATGAGTAGGTGTGTCCAAACTTTCGACAGGTACTGTACGGTATATGAATACAATTACATGAAAACAAGACATTTAGCACATAAATAAAAACAGAACTTTAAACACCTGACTTAATCTATAGCCTGGCTATAAAGTCACTCAGTATGTCTCTTGATCTAATGATTTTGATGGGAAAGAATGGTCAGGCCACATCATGTGTGTACTTTAGTTCTACGCCCCAAAAGCCTGTAGTTGGATATCAATGACCTTTCACCCAGTAAGACCGAGAAAGGGCGTGTTCAAGGCAAAAATATATATATATATATGACTCTGAGCCAAGGTTCAAATTTGGAATTGGAAAAGTCCTTAGCTACATTACATTATGCCCCTGTATGAAACATATCTATGAGCTACTCAAGTGTCCTCATGAAGCAAATACATACTGTGAGGTCACAGCGCTCATCAAGCTAAATCTATGAAGGATAACAGATACAGTCTATGGAGTTCATTCAGAACGATGACATGTCACAGAGGACAGAACACAGGTATTGTTTGAAGAGGTGCATTTTTAACCGTTACCCTGCAGGGATGAGTCATCCTCAATACCCAATCATTATTCAGGGAGGAGTCATCCTCAATATCTAATCATTATTCAGGGAGGAGTCATCCTCAATATCTAATCATTATTCAGGGAGGAGTCATCCTCAAGATCTAATCATTATTCAGGGAGGAGTCATCCTCAATACCCAATCATTATTCAGGGAGAAGTCATCCTCAAGATCTAATCATTATTCAGGGAGGAGTCATGCTCAGTATCCAATCATTATTCAGGGAGCTTCATGCTCAATATCCAATCATTCTTCAGGGAGGTGTGTTTCTGTCCATCATGTGTCCCAAGCTCAGGGTTCAATTACAACTACATATACTTACCACAGTGTTACCTACCTACAGTTGAAGTCAGAAGTTTACATACACCATATCCAAATACATTTAAACTCAGTTTTTCACAATTCCTGACATTTAATCCTAGTAAAAACTCAGTCTTAGGTCAGTTAGGATCACCACTTTATTTTAACAATGTGAAATGTCAGAATAATAGTAGAGAGAAGGGTTTATTTCAGCTTTTATTTCTTTCATCACATTCCCAGTGGGTCAGAAGTTTACATACCCTCAATTAGTATTTGGTAGCATTGCCTTTAAATTGTTTAACTTGGGTCAAACGTGTCGGGTAGCCTTCCACAAGCTTCCCACAATAAGTTGGGTGACTTTGTCCCATTCCTCCTGACAGAGCTGGTGTAACTGAGTCAGGTTTGTAGGCCTCCTTGCTCACACACCCTTTTTCAGTTCTGCCCACACATTTTCCTACCTCATGATGCCATCTATTTTGTAAAGTGTACCAGTACCTCCTGCACCAAAGCACCCCCACAACATGGTGCTGCCACCCCCGTGCTTCACGGTTGGGATGGTGTTCTTCAGCTTGCAAGCCTCCCCCTTTTTCCTTCAAACATAACAATGGTCATTATGGCAAAACAGTTCTATTTTTTGTTTCATCAGACCAGAGGACATTCCTCCAAAAAGTACAATCTTGTCCCCATGTGCAGTTGTAAACTGTAGTCTGGCTTGTTTATTGCAGTTTTAGAGCAGTGGCTTCCTGCTTGCTGAGTGGCCTTTCAGGTTATGTCGATATAGGACTCAAGCTGTTTAATAAAGGCACAGTCAACTTAGTGTATGTAAACTTCTGGCCCTCTGGAATTGTAATAGTGAAATAATTTGTCTGTAAACAATTGTTGGAAAAAAATGACTTGTGTCCTGCACCAAGTAGATGTCCTAACAGACTTGCCAAAACTATAAATAGTAATAATTTGTTTGTGGAGTAGTTGAAAAACAAGTTAATGACTCAAACCTAAGTGTATGTAAACTTCCGACTTCAACTGTACCCACCACAGTGTTACCTACTTACCTACCTCCCGCCCACAGTGTTACCTATCACCCACAGTGTTACCTACCTACCAGTGTTACCTACCACAGTGTTAGTGTGTTACTTTCTCCTTAATACTGAATCCTTTACAGATTTAAAAAAGGACATAAAACAGATGCCCACTAAACACTGTCAGCAGGATATAACAGTTTGGAACTTTCCAGAAATATGTCATGTACAACAAACATGCCTATCTGACAACTAGAACAAGGAATAATGTTGGCTCAATTTAAAGCAGTTCCATCTGCAACGTTCAACTACATTTGGCAACTGAAAGAGTCCCTGTTCCTGTGATAACAACACACTCCAGTCCAGTCTCTCCGTTTTAATGAAAATGCATTGTTGATACAGTTTATTGCAGGTGCATGCACTTTTTTTAAAAGAGTCAAATCACTATATTACACAGGCTCTCTCCCATATAACCATGAGTTCTACAGAGCCTGTTTCTTTACAGTTCACAAAAAAAACAATAAGACTAACACCATTGCTACAGTCAGTATATTATAGTAGTAGTTACTGTTGTGGTCGGGGAGGAAGCCTTCTGGGTTTCTGCAGATCAACTGCACCACTCTGATCCAAGGAAGAACAACACGTCACACAATTCTCATAGATCAGTCGATTTGTCATCTAGTGCCAAGTCCACATACTGCTACAAGCAGCTGGAAAGAATGACTGATTATGTACGTAATGCTTAAGACAGGAGACAGAAAACCTGGTCCAGGGGATTCAACCGAGCGCTGTGCAGAAACGTATTTGTGATAGATGATTTGTAAATGTGAGTGATTCAGAGCCTTGCTCGGTCCCTTCCTCGAACACACACCGGGCTCCTCTCGTCGGCCCTTTCCTCATCTCTTTCTCAAACTACATTGGAGACAACCCAAGGCTCCTCTCCTCAGACCTTCTCTTTCAATGCGTTTTCAGAGGGAGGTGAGAACACGCTGAAAGACAAAACTGAGAAAAAGCCACAGAGGAAGCACCTGGGGACAGGGATTCTCCAGCTTCAGGCAACACTTCCTCTTTACTCTACAGTAGGTCAGGCTTCATAACCCAAGGCCTAGGAGGACTAGCCTGGTCCTAGACAGTACAAACATATCATGGGACCAGGCTACAAAAGGCATAGTACTAGCCTGGTCCCAGACAGTACCAACATATCATGGGACCAGAATACAAAAGATGGACTAGATCCCAGACAGTACAAACATCAGGGACCACTATACGAAAAGGCATAGGGTCCCAGACAGTACAAACATCAGGGACTAGGAAAGGCACTAGCCGGGTCCTAGACAGAAAACATATCAGCACCAGGCTAGGAAAGGCCTAGATGGACTAGCCAGGTCCTAGACAGTACAAACATATCAGCGACCAGGCTAGGAAAGGCCTAGATGGACTAGCCAGGTCCTAGACAGTACAAACATATCAGCGACCAGGCTAGGAAAGGCCTAGATGGACTAGCCAGGTCCTAGACAGTACAAACATATCAGCGACCAGGCTAGGAAAGCACATGGAAGGATTTCACCCCAGCGGAGGAAACAAGCAGCTTCATTTGCATATTATACATATACCTTAAAAAAAAAAAAAGACAAGATAGCAGTTTATACTGTTACCTGCCCTCAGTGACTTGTCTAAAAGACCACTAAACAATCACCTGGGTCTCCACCTCCCTGTGTTAATTCATCAGATTAGAGTCCTCTGTAGGGGCTAACTCATCTTAATCATTATGAAGCATGATTCAGTTCACAGTTGTATAACACAAACATAATTCATCTGGATTGGATTAGCCCATTCCGTAATCTGCATGAGTTTGGACCAATTTGGACCATAAATGACAAGTTATATACAATCACGTGACTAACAAGATGCTTTTAAATACAGATTTGTCAAAAAGAAAAGAAAAACAGGGTTACTTCAAAAACTTGTTTTAAGAGCAGAATTAGTGAGCAACTTTTTCTAGGCCAAATTATGGTGTGTGTTGTGTTGTTTGTCTAGGAGCCAAACTCAATGGTCTCCTCAGTGATGGGTTTGAAGTCATAGTTCCCTCTCCCATCCATGTGAAGGTAGTACTGGAAAAAACAAAGCTCAGTCTCAGTTCACCCAAACAGGATTTGGGGTTACACCAGAGCAACTTAAATAAACCCTTTGCTTACATGACACAAATTCAACAAAATATACATATTTTAAAAACTGCCAGAAGTAGTCCCCCACAGTATTATCCCAGAGCATTCCCAACAGTATATGGACACATCAGTAGCCACAAACTCCTCCCAGTGTTTCCAGAAAAGGTTGCGATCTTACCTCGTGATGTTTCCACAAAGACTTCCTGTGAGAGACGGTGAACAGACTGATGCCAACCTATTGAAAACAGACCAGGCATAAGCAGCTAGACAACTAGATGAACCACGCTGCAGACAACTTGTACGTAACGTATATTATTAATTATTAAAAACTGGAGAATTATAAAAAGAGAGATTTAGAAGTAAAACACTTAGACATATAGCAGTACATGCTACGAGTCCGGGCTAAAAGGCCGTACCGTTCTGCAGTGGCTGTAGATGAAGTCCTCCACATCAACGCTCACAGCACTGGTGCACTCATCCAGGATTGCAAACTGGGGCTTGTGGTAGAACAACCGAGCCATCTACAGACACACGTGAAGCAGACCAAACCAAGTCAAAAATGGCTATGTCCGAAATCTGTCTTGCATACTACATTACTAAAACTACACTGAACAAAAATAAAAAGCAACAACTTCAAAGATTTTACTGAGTTACAGTTCATATGAGGAAATCGTTCAATTGAAATAAACAAATAAGGCCCTAATCTATGGATTTCACATGACTGGGAATACAGATATGCATCTGTCTGTCACAGATACATAAAAAAATATATAATAATGGGCCTCAGGATCTCATCACGGTACCTCTGTGCATTCAAATTGCTATCGATAAAATGCAATTGTGTTCGTTGTCCATAGCTTATGCCTGCCCATACCATAACCCCGCCATGGGGCTCTCTGTTCACAACAATGACATCAGCAAACCGTTCGCCCACACAATGCTACACACGTGGTCTGTGGTTGTGAGGCCGGTTGGATGTACTGCCAAATTCTCTAAAATGCCGTTGGAGGCGGCATATGGTAGAGAAATGAACATTCAATTATATGGCAACAGCTCTGATGGACATTCTTGCAGTCAGTGTGCCAATTGCATGCACCCTCAAAACTTGTGGCATCTGTGGCATTGTGCAACAAAACTGCACTTTTTTTTGTATATAAAATTTTACCCCCCTCTTCTCCCCAATTTCGTGGTATCCAATTGTTAGTAATTACTATCTTGTGTCATCGCTACAACTCCTGTATGGGCTCGGGAGAGACGAAGGTTGAAAGCCATGCGTCCTCCGAAACACAACACAACCAAGCTGCACTGCTTCTTAACACAGCGCGCCTCCAACCCGGAAGCCAGCCGCACCAATGTGTCAGAGGAAACACCGTGCACCTGGCTACCTTGGTTAGCGTGCACTGCGCCCGGCCCACCACAGGAGTCGCGATGAGACAAGGATATCCATACTGGCCAAACCCTCCCTGCCGCTAGGTCAATTGTGCGTCGTCCCACTGACCTCCCGGTCGCGGCCGGCTGCGACAGAGCCTGGGCCAAAACTGCACATTTTAAAGTGGCCTTTTATTGTCCCCCCCAGCGCAAGGTGAACCTGTGTAATGATCATGCGGTTTAATCAGCTTCTTGATATGCCACACCTGTCAGGTGGATGGATTATCTTGGCAAAGGAGAAATGCTCACTAACAGGGATGTAAACAAATTTGTGTCCACATTTTGCAAAAAATAAGCTTTTTTTGTGGAAAATTTAATGGGATATTTTATGTCAGGTCATACGTTTATATTTTTGTTTAGTGTACATACCGAGTACTAAATGGTAGTATTTAGTTTAATCTAATGCAATAAGCAACACGTTAGGCTCCGCCTACATTTTCAGTATGTCACATCCTATAAAACATTGTTCATATACCCTAAATACCTAGTTTTTAGAAGGCCAGTATGGTGTCACTCGGTGATAACCTGACGATAGGAGTGTGTGAACTAATAGATGATGAAGTATCTCCAATGAGGTATGAGAAACCATTTTGATTGTATTATAATTTTTTTTTTTCGAATAAAAACTATTCCATTCAGGAAGTATTCCTCTCATCAGTCTTACCGCCATCCTTTGCTTCTCTCCTCCACTGAGGACATCCATCCAGTCCTGTACGGTGTCCCAGGTCCCCTCCCTGTCCAGGATGTGACCCAGCTGGACATTGTCCAGGTACTCCTTCAACACCTGGTCAGAGATTCCTTTTCTCTTCTGTTCCTCATAGGTGTCAGGGTAAATCACCTGATCCCTCAGGGTGCCAAGGGTCATATACGGTCTCTATAATAGGATTCAATAAGTCAAAGGTAATGTTGGGTCTGTACAATAAGATGGAAGAGGTCAGGGGTCATGGAGGATCTCTACAATGAGATGTAAACAGACAGACTAGAGTTGGCTGTCAATTTACAATTTGCCAAAACAAGGGATAGAATACGGTAATAGGGGTGTAATGGTTCACCAAACCCATGGTTCAGCATGCATTAAGTTTTTGGGGCGACGTTTCGGTTTCAGTGCAGCGTGAAATGCCAGCGTTTCTTCCATTGTCTGTTGTGACAGGATTGTTACTTTGGGCTTCTCAAGTTTTCACTCTGATGCCGCGTTCGTAACTATGTGGGAGGTGGGAATTGACCAGTTGTGAAGTCGTAAATACTAGTTGGATGCATTCATGCGATTGAACTAGTTGAGGAACGGCGATTGGCTAAGGGCCAACAAGTTGTGTCAACCATAAACTAAAAGAACAGTTGTCAGGCTCGAAAAAACAAACGATAGAGTTCAAAATTGTATTTAATAGATTGCTTTTTAAAAAATAAATAATGTGTTGTTGCATTTAACTGCCCGAAAATGCTGTTATTATAGGGACCATTTCCTTAGTAGGTGATGTCAGAGGTCACCATGTGTGGAGAAGTGCGTGCTCAGGATGACTGACGAGTTTCCCCACTAGTAGGAGGACCATTCAAGTGGATTTTTCCCAGTAGCATGTGGTAAATTCCCACTTCCCACTTGGTTACGAACGCACCATGACACTGCCTTCTTCAGTGCCAGATTCACACTTCCCACTTGGTTACGAACGCAGCATGACACTGCCTTCTTCAGTGCCAGATTCACACTTTCCACTTGGTTACGAACGCACCATGACACTGCCTTCTTCAGTGCCAGATTCACACTTCCCACTTGGTTACGAACGCACCATGACACCGCCTTCTTCAGTGCCAGATTCCCACTTCCCACTTGGTTACGAACGCACCATGACACCGCCTTCTTCCGTGCCAGATTCACACTTGTGACTCTCATAAACGGGGGGCCGTGTCTGTAGCACGGAACATCTCCCACTCCGGGGTCATGTGACGGGCTGTCACTGGTTAAGTAAGAGTAACACAAGGTGCATTAGCCAATTCATTGAAAACTTTGGCTCGCTTATATAGAGTGGGTACTACCCGTTTACTGAAATGAGTGAGTCTCTTTCACGAGGTGCTGAACAATCCCGTATTCTCAACCACTGAGAATGGCCGCATATCCGCGGCTATAAACCCAAAGACCGTAAAAAATATAAAACATAGATGAGCTATCATTCTTGTCATTTCTTTGGCCCGGTTAGAAAGGGCTGCTTGAACGCAGAGGGAGACGTCGTAGTGTTGTTGTTTATTTGTGTTTACGTCTTGCTCTGGTATACTGGGCTGATGTCGGTGTAAAATCTGGCAACATATTGGTGTTGGCAGCTGCATTGGCTTTTCTTTTAGAGCGTTTGAGACGTACTGTTAACGTTTAACACACAACTCTCTTTCCCATCGCGGTTGTAACCTACTGGGAAGACAAAAAATGTTCCTAAAAATGTCCCACCACTCACCATAGTACAGAGGTACTTCCCGGCTGCTCCTCACAAAAAGGACAGTTTGAACTGTGCCAGCTAATATTTGATCATGGGTGCACATAGGCTCTACTTGTTTTAACGGTAAAGCTTGAAAATGTTTCTCCCGGCTCGGTTTTACTCAACAGGCATAGGCCTACAACGCAGTTGGGTTTACAGTGCGGACCAAACCCGAGGTTCCATACCAAATGGTTTGGTACGAATACGTTAATTGATTAATTAATAGCCTAATTGGTCATATAAAATACTCAAGGTGTCCATTTAGTTACCTGAGGAACATAGAAGAGCTTCCCTCTCTCAGGCTTGGTCAGCTGTCCTCCAAACAGAGGCCAGAGCTATGGAGAAACACACCGAATGTTATCTCCAGGGCTTATCACTCTTAAGTTACGTCAACACAAATAATTGATTTTGTTGCGGCACTTCCATCCCCCACAGGCATATCAATAGAACATAAAATGGAACATTCATCACCTCTCCCAGGACTCTGAAGAGTGAACTCTTGCCACAGCCATTGGGCCCACACACTAACACGTTGGTACCAGACCTCACCTGGGGGGGGTTGGTAAAGAGAGAGAGAAAGAATAACCTCATTGTAACATCCAGCGTGACCCTTCAAACTTTGAACGTCAAAAATACTTCAACATCACTCATTAAAATCAAAGTGGTTTGAACATTCGACTTTAAAATACAATTTTTTTTTATTTATTTATGTCAAACTGACTGAATGACTAAACGAGTGACACACATTCACTAGAGAGGCACTCCACTGTCCTGTTAGTTTTAACTTGATCTTGATAACACACAGGTCTTATTGTCCTAACCAGATGTTCTCAGTGAGACTTATCCAGCATAGAGAAAAGAAAGAGATGCCTACTTCAAAGGTCAGGTCCTTGATCAGGATATCTCCATTGGGTGTTGCCAGTGGTGTGTGTTCAAACCTGCAGCACCAAAACAGTCAAAGACACTGCTCCTCAGAAAACCCCTTGGCCGTGGACAACTTCAGTGAGGGTAACATATTAAAAGAGATTTTATGCAGGCAATCTCATGTACAGAAATACAGAGAGGCTTGTCACACATACTTGATGATGTGGTCAACGTTGATGATCTGTCCGCTGCCCGGGACAAGAGGGACTCTTTCTACAGCTTCTGATTCCTTGTCCTGATGAGAGACCATGGTGCGTTCGTACGTCCCCGAGTTCAGTTCCTTCAGGACCTTCATGAGCTCAGTGATACGCATGGTGAACCTGGGAGAAGGAGGGAGACCAGCCTAGCTCAGAACACCTCCTACCCAAGCACTACGAAGGGAAAGCTTGGAAAGCACCGACAGAAGAATGAAGTGGTCATGGAAAGATAAGGCAGTTTAGTGGTCTATGTCTAGAACAGGCTACTACTTTGAATTAGAAATGGAATTGAATCAAATTCAATTGAATATGTGATTGGATCATAGTGTATTGGGAAGAGAGAAGTCTCACCCAGAGAGCCTGGTCATCTCTCTACCAGCTAGTACGATCCTTCCCAGAGCCTGGGACATCCTCAGTAGCATCCTGCCACTCTGGTAATAGTCCTCCAGCAACTCAGGTTGGCTGCTGTTCATGTGGCGGGGGTCGGCGAGGTTGAGGAAGGGCCGACTCACCACCAGGTAGCCCACCACAGTGGCTATGTCTGAGGGAAGGAAGAGACCCAAGCACTGGTTTAGTATAGGAGGTGATGCAATGAACAATGTTATTTTATGTTCGCCTGGCCAAGCAACGATAACATGTGGCGGCTGGACAGCGGCAAGTCGGAGAAGTGCAGAAATCATCTGGCCGCCATTTACAGATCTCTCTCTAGCTATGTAACTGACGATATCACCATATTAATATGCAGGGTTTAAAACATCAGATCTTACACTTTGCGATCAGGCTGTCCACAAAGCCCATGGAGAAACGGAAGAAGATAAACTTGTGCAAATGGTCGACCTGAGAAGATAGAAGGCATCACAGCATTATCAAAACACTTTTAAACTCACAAATCAGCAGTTTGTCCGTTTAGACAGAAGTGATGACAGATCTTTAATGTACCTTGGACTGACACACAGGACTAACGGTAACTCACCAGTTTCTTAAATGTTGAGTGAATGGTCTGTTTCTCTCTCATGTTCCCATTGTAGAAGGCAATCTCCTCACTAAGACAAAACACGTTAAACATCATTTAGTTCTCTTTTTTAAAACACCACGACAGGGGTGATTTAACAAGTTAACAAAAAAACACAAAAAAAAGCACTCTATTGCCAACCCATGATGTACTCAGATCCAGGCCTTCACACCTGTTGGTGATGAGTCGCGAGTTGACATATCGGTACTCTCCCTCGTAGCGCTGCTCTGTCACCGTCATCTTACCGATGGGCCGTCGTAGTCTGGTCAGGAACAGGCCTGAGACCAGCAGGTAGGTCATCATACTCGCTGGGCCCTGACGGTGACATCACATACAGAATATACTTCAGTACATTCTAAAAAACCTGAATGGAATCTATTGGTTGCTTCTGGAATCTGAATTCGTATTCACCTGGGCACCGATGGCAGACGTCAGCTTGAAGATGTACAGTCCAATGTCCAAGAGAGGCTAAAGGGGATATGCAGTAGTGTTAACATGTAGACCTCCCTGGTGGAGTAGGGAGCCCGAGGGCACACAGTGTGTTGCGAAATCTGTCAATGTATTATTAAATTATATAAACTGCCTTCATTTTTGCTGGACCCCAGGAAGAGTAGCTGCTACCGTGGCAGGAACCAATGGGGGACCAATAATAAATACAAACAACAGCTTTCAGCAATATCACGATTTACACAACAAGTTAATGATAAACTAAGGTGTACTACAACAACCATAGAAATTCCTAAACATACACCATGGAACCACACACAAGAAGATATAGACAAGAATGTATACTTCGGTCTTAAACAAACAGTAGTCAGCACGATAGGTGTAGACTACAGTACCTTGCTGAGGTTGGAGTAGAGGTCCACCACGCTGTTACAGAACCTCTCTACATCCTGAGTCAGCAGCTGGTCAGCGTTAGCGATACGGTTATCCAGGTTGCCCATTTTGTAGTACGTGTATCCTCTGGGGATGGCACATTTTGAGTGAGTTCAATTACAGACAGACTGACTATGGGAATGCACAGTAGACTGACTATGGGAATGTAAGGTTATGAGAAAAGACAGTAGACAGAAGATAGTGCCATAAACAGACAGCGCGGTAGACAGTAGGGTATACAGACAGTAGACAGCGCGGTAGGCTTGTACACAGCGCGGTAGACAGTAGGGTATACAGACAGTAGACAGTAGGGTATACAGACAGTAGACAGCGCGGTAGGCTTGTACACAGCGCGGTAGACAGTAGGGTATACAGACAGCAGACAGCACAGCGCGGTAGACAGGCAGCGCGGTAGACAGCGCAGCGCGGTAGACAGCGAGGTAGACAGCGTGGTAGACAGTAGGGTATACAGACAGTAGACAGCGTGGTAGACAGTAGGGTATACAGACAGTAGACAGCGCGGTAGACAGTAGGGCAGTAGAAGCGCGGTAGACAGTAGGGTATACAGACAGTAGACAGCGCGGTAGACAGTAGGGTATACAGACAGTAGAAGCGCGGTAGACAGTAGGGTATACAGACAGTAGACAGCGCGGTAGACAGTAGGGTTTACAGACAGTAGACAGCGCGGTAGACAGTAGAGAGTGCGGTAGACAGCGCGGTAGGCTTGTACACAGCGCGGTAGACAGTAGGGTATACAGACAGCACAGCGCAGTAGACAGACAGTGCAGCGCGGCAGACAGGCAGCGCGGTGGACAGCGCAGCGCGGTAGACAGCAAGGTAGACAGTAGACAGCGTGGTAGGATTGTACACAGCGCGGTAGACAGTAGACAGCGCGGTAGGATTGTACACAGCGCGGTAGACAGTAGGGTATACAGACAGCAGACAGTAGGGTATACAGACAGCAGACAGCACAGCGCGGTAGACAGGCAGCGCGGTAGACGGTAGACAGCGCAGCGCAGTAGACAGCGAGGTAGACAGTAGACAGCGTGGTAGACAGTAGGGTATGTAGACAGTGCGGTAGACAGCGCAGCGCGGTAGACAGTAGGGTATACAGACAGACAGTGCGGTAGACAGCGCAGCGCGGTAGACAGTAGACAGCGCGGTAGGATTGTACACAGTGCGGTAGACAGTAGGGTATACAGACAGCAGACAGTAGGGTATACAGCGCAGCGCGGTAGACAGTAGACAGCGCGGTAGGATTGTACACAGCGCGGTAGACAGTAGGGTATACATACAGTAGGGTATACAGACAGTAGACAGCGAGGTAGACAGTAGGGTATACAGACAGTAGACAGCTCAGTAGACAGTAGACAGTGCGGTAGACAGTAGGGTATACACAGACAGTGCGGTAGACAGTAGACAGCGCGGTAGACAGCGCGGTAGGCTTGTACACAGCACGGTAGACAGTAGGGTATACAGACAGCAGACAGCGCGGTAGACAGCGCAGCGCAGCAGACGGTAGACAGCACAGCGCGGTAGACGGTAGACAGCGCGGTAGACAGCGCGGTATACAGACAGTAGACAGCGCGGTAGACAGTAGGGTTTACAGACAGTAGACAGCGCGGTAGACAGTAGACAGCGCGGTAGGATTGTACACAGTTCGGTAGACAGGGTATACAGACAGCAGACAGTAGGGTATACAGACAGTAGGGTATACAGACAGTAGACAGCGAGGTAGACTGTAGGGCATACAGACAACAGACAGTAGGGTATACAGACAGTAGGGTATACAGACAGTAGACAGCGCGGTACACAGTAGGGTATACAGACAGCAGACAGCGCGGTAGACAGACAACAGACGCGCGGTAGACAGACAGCAGACGCGCGGTAGACAGACAGCAGACGCGCGGTAGACAGTGCAGCGCGGTAGAGAGCGTGGTAGACAGTAGACAGCGTGGTAGACAGTAGGGTATACAGACAGACAGCGCGGTAGGATTGTACACAGAGCGGTAGACAGTAGGGTATACAGACAGCAGACAGTAGGGTATACAGAGTAGGGTATACAGACAGTAGACAGCGCGGTAGACAGTAGGGTACAGTAGGGTATACAGTAGGGTATACAGACAGACAGCGCGGTAGACAGTAGGGTATACAGACAGACAGCGCGGTAGACAGTAGGGTATACAGACAGACAGTGCGGTAGACAGTAGGCTATACAGACAGACAGTGCGGTAGACAGTAGGGTATACAGACAGACAGCGCGGTAGACAGTAGGGTATACAGACAGACAGCGCGGTAGACAGTAGGGTATACAGACAGACAGCGCGGTAGACAGTAGGGTATACAGACAGACAGCGCGGTAGACAGTAGGGTATACAGACAGACAGCGCGGTAGACAGTAGGGTATACAGACAGACAGCGCGGTAGACAGTAGGTTAGACAGACAGTGCGGTAGACAGTAGACTTGTACACAGCGCGGTAGACAGTAGGGTAGACAGACAGTAGACAGCGCGGTAGACAGACGGTGCGGTAGACCGTAGACAGACTGCGCGGTAGACCGTAGACGGCGCGGCGCGGTAGACCGTAGGCAGACGGCGCGGCGCGGTAGACCGTAGACAGACGGCGCGGTAGACCGTAGACAGACGGCGCGGTAGACCGTAGACAGACGGCGCGGTAGACCGTAGACAGACGGGGCGGCGCGGTAGACCGTAGACAGACGGGGCGGCCCGGTAGACCGTAGACAGACGGCGCGGCGCGGTAGACCGTAGACAGACGGGCGCGGCGCGGTAGACCGTAGACAGACGGCGCGGCGCGGTAGACCGTAGACGGCGCGGCGCGGTAGACCGTAGACAGACGGCGCGGCGCGGTAGACCGTAGACAGACGGCGCGGCGCGGTAGACCGTAGACAGACGGCGCGGTAGACCGTAGACAGACGGGGCGGCGCGGTAGACCGTAGACAGACGGGCGCGGCGCGGTAGACCGTAGACAGACGGCGCGGCGCGGTAGACCGTAGACAGACGGCGCGGCGCGGTAGACCGTAGACAGACGGCGCGGCGCGGTAGACCGTAGACAGACGGCGCGGCGCGGTAGACCGTAGACAGGCGGCGCGGTAGACCGTAGACAGACGGCGCGGCGCGGTAGACCGTAGACAGACGGCGCGGCGCGGTAGACCGTAGACAGACGGCGCGGCGCGGTAGACCGTAGACAGACGGCGCGGCGCGGTAGACCGTAGACAGACGGCGCGGTAGACCGTAGACAGACGGGGCGGCGTGGTAGACCGTAGACAGACGGCGCGGCGCGGTAGACCGTAGACAGACGGCGCGGTAGACCGTAGACAGACGGCGCGGCAGACCGTAGACAGACGGCGCGGCAGACCGTAGACAGACGGCGCGGCGCGGTAGACCGTAGACAGCGCGGCGCGGTAGACCGTAGACAGCGCGGCGCGGTAGACCGTAAGACAGCGCGGCGCGGTAGACCGTAGACAGCGCGGCGCGGTAGACCGTAGACAGCGTGGCGCGGTAGACAGCGCAGCGCAGCAGACGGTAGACAGCACAGCGCGGTAGACGGTAGACAGCACAGCGCGGTAGACGGTAGACAGCACAGCGCGGTAGACGGTAGACAGCACAGCGCTGTAGACAGCGCGGTATACAGACAGTAGACAGCGCGGTAGACAGTAGGGTTTACAGACAGTAGACAGCGCGGTAGACAGTAGACAGCGCGGTAGGATTGTACACAGTTCGGTAGACAGGGTATACAGACAGCAGACAGTAGGGTATACAGACAGTAGGGTATACAGACAGTAGACAGCGAAGTAGACTGTAGGGCATACAGACAGCAGACAGTAGGGTATACAGACAGTAGACAGCGCGGTACACAGTAGGGTATAGACAGCAGACGCGCGGTAGACAGACAGCAGACAGCGCGGTAGACAGACAGCAGACAGCGCGGTAGACAGACAGCAGACAGCGCGGTAGACAGACAGCAGACAGCGCGGTAGACAGACAGCAGACAGCGCGGTAGATAGCGCGGTAGACAGTGCAGCGCGGTAGAGAGCGAGGTAGGCAGTAGACAGCGTGGTAGACAGTAGGGTATACAGACAGACAGCGCGGTAGGATTGTACACAGAGCGGTAGACAGTAGGGTATACAGACAGCAGACAGTAGGGTATACAGAGTAGGGTATACAGACAGTAGACAGCGCGGTAGACAGTAGGGTATACAGACAGTAGACAGCGCGGTAGACAGTAGGGTATACAGACAGACAGCGCGGTAGACAGTAGGGTATACAGACAGACAGCGCGGTAGACAGTAGGGTATACAGACAGACAGCGCGGTAGACAGTAGGGTATACAGACAGACAGCGCGGTAGACATTAGGGTATACAGACAGACAGTGCGGTAGACAGTAGGGTATACAGACAGACAGTGCGGTAGACAGTAGACTTGTACACAGCGCGGTAGACAGTAGGGTAGACAGACAGTAGACAGCGCGGTAGACCGTAGACAGGCAGCGCAGCGCGGCAGACCGTAGACAGGCAGCGCAGCGCGGCAGACCGTAGACAGGCAGCGCAGCGCGGTAGACCGTAGACAGACGGCGCGACGCGGTAGACCCTAGACAGACGGCGCGGTAGACCGTAGACAGACGGCGCGGCGCGGTAGACCGTAGACAGACGGCGCGGCGCGGTAGACCGTAGACAGACGGCGCGGCGCGGTAGACCGTAGACAGACGGCGCGGCGCGGTAGACCGTAGACAGACGGCGCGGCGCGGTAGACCGTAGACAGACGGCGCGGCAGACCGTAGACAGACGGGGCGGCGCGGCAGACCGTAGACAGACGGCGCGGCGCGGTAGACCGTAGACAGACGGCGCGGTAGACCGTAGACAGACGGCGCGGCGCGGTAGACCGTAGACAGACGGCGCGGCGCGGTAGACCGTAGACAGACGGCGCGGCGCGGTAGACCGTAGACAGACGGCGCGGCGCGGTAGACCGTAGACAGACGGCGCGGCGCGGTAGACCGTAGACAGCGCGGCGCGGTAGACCGTAGACAGCGCGGCGCGGTAGACCGTAGACAGCGCGGCGCCGTAGACAGCGCGGCGCGGTAGACCGTAGACAGCGCGGCGCGGTAGACCGTAGACAGCGCGGCGCGGTAGACCGTAGACAGCGCGGCGCGGTAGACCGTAGACAGCGCGGCGCGGTAGACCGTAGACAGCGCGGCGCGGTAGACAGCGCAGCGCGGTAGACGGTAGACAGCACAGCGCGGTAGACGGTAGACAGCACAGCGCGGTAGACGGTAGACAGCACAGCGCGGTAGACAGCGAGGTAGACAGTAGACAGCGTGGTAGACAGTAGGGTATACAGAAAGTAGACAGTGCGGTAGACAGCGCAGCGCGGTAGACAGTAGGGTATACAGACAGTAGACAGTGCGGTAGACAGCGCAGCGCGGTAGACAGCGAGGTAGACAGTAGACAGCGCGGTAGGATTGTACACAGCGCGGTAGACAGTAGGGTATACAGACAACAGACAGCACAGCGCGGTAGACAGGCAGCGTGGTAGACAGCGCAGCGCGGTAGACAGCACGGTAGACAGTAGGGTATACAGACAGCAGACAGTAGACCGCGCGGTAGGCTTGTACACAGCGCGGTAGACAGTAGGGTATACATACAGTAGACAGCGCAGTAGACAGTAGACAGTGCGGTAGACAGTAGGGTATACAGACAGTAGACAGCGTGGTAGACAGTAGGGTATACAGACAGTAGACAGTGCGGTAGACAGCGCAGCGCGGTAGACAGCGCGGTAGACAGTAGGGTATACAGACAGTAGACAGTGCGGTAGACAGCGCAGCGCGGTAGACAGTAGACAGCGCGGTAGGCTTGTACACAGCGCGGTAGACAGTAGGGTATACAGACAGTAGGGTATACAGACAGTAGACAGCGCGGTAGGATTGTACACAGCGCGGTAGACAGTAGGGTATACAGACAGCAGACAGTAGGGTATACAGACAGTAGACAGCGCGGTAGGCTTGTACACAGCGCGGTAGACAGTAGGGTATACAGACAGTAGAAGCACGGTAGACAGTAGGGTATACAGACAGTAGACAGTGCGGTAGACAGCGCAGCGCGGTAGACAGTAGGGTATACAGACAGTAGACAGTGCGGTAGACAGCGCAGCGCGGTAGACAGCGAGGTAGACAG
This sequence comes from Oncorhynchus tshawytscha, assembly GCF_018296145.1. Taxonomy (NCBI): domain Eukaryota; kingdom Metazoa; phylum Chordata; class Actinopteri; order Salmoniformes; family Salmonidae; genus Oncorhynchus; species Oncorhynchus tshawytscha. Next base: position 32,783,773 of record NC_056457.1, on the reverse strand, counting down.
TAGACAGCGTGGTAGACAGTAGGGTATACAGACAGCGCAGCGCGGTAGACAGTAGACAGCGCGGTAGGATTGTACACAGCGCGGTAGACAGTAGGGTATACATACAGTAGGGTATACAGACAGTAGACAGCGAGGTAGACAGTAGGGTATACAGACAGTAGACAGCGCAGTAGACAGTAGACAGTGCGGTAGACAGTAGGGTATACAGACAGTAGACAGCGCAGTAGACAGTAGCCAGTGCGGTAGACAGTAGGGTATACACAGACAGTACGGTAGACGGTAGACAGCGCGGTAGACAGCGCGGTAGGCTTGTACACAGCGCGGTAGACAGTAGGGTATACAGACAATAGACAGCGCGGTAGGCTTGTACACAGCGCGGTAGACAGTAGGGTATACAGACAACAGACAGCGCAGCGCGGTAGACAGCGCAGCGCACAGCGCAGCGCGGTAGACGGTAGACAGCACAGCACGGTAGACAGCACAGCGCGGTAGACAGCACAGCGCGGTAGACAGCACAGCGCGGTAGACAGTAGACAGCGCGGTAGACAGTAGACAGTGCAGTAGACAGCGCGGTAGACAGACAGTAGACAGCGCGGTAGACAGTAGGGTTTACAGACAGTAGACAGCGCGGTAGACAGTAGACAGCGCGGTAGGATTGTACACAGTTCGGTAGACAGTAGGGTATACAGACAGCAGACAGTAGGGTATACAGACAGTAGGGTATACAGACAGTAGACAGCGAGGTAGACTGTAGGGCATACAGACAACAGACAGTAGGGTATACAGACAGTAGGGTATACAGACAGTAGACAGCGCGGTACACAGCGCGGTAGACAGACAGCAGACGCGCGGTAGACGGTAGACAGCGTGGTAGACAGTAGGGTATACAGACAGCAGACAGTACACCGCGCGGTAGGCTTGTACACCGCGCGGTAGGCTTGTACACCGCGCGGTAGGCTTGTACACCGCGCGGTACACCGCGGGTAGGCTTGTACACCGCGCGGTAGGCTTGTACACCGCGCGGTAGGGCTTGTACACCGCGCGGTAGGCTTGTACACCGCGCGGTAGGCTTGTACACCGCGCGGTAGGCTTGTACACCGCGCGGTAGGCTTGTACACCGCGCGGTAGGCTTGTACACCGCGCGGTAGGCTTGTACACCGCGCGGTAGGCTTGTACACCGCACCGCGCGGTAGGCGCGCGGTAGGCTTGTACACCGCGCGGTAGGCTTGTACACCGCGCGGTAGGCTTGTACACCGCGCGGTAGGCTTGTACACCGCGCGGTAGGCTTGTACACCGGCTTGTACACCGCGCGGTAGGCTTGTACACCGCGCGGTAGGCTTGTACACCGCGCGGTAGGCTTGGCGCGGTAGGCTTGTACACGCGCGCGGCGCGGTAGGCTTGTACACCGCGGTAGGCTTGTACACCGCGCGGTAGGCTTGTACACCGCGCGGTAGGCTTGTACACCGCGCGGTAGGCGGTAGTTTGTACACCGCGCGGTAGGCTTGTACACCGCGCGGTAGGCTTGTACACCGCGCGGTAGGCTTGTACACCGCGCGGTAGGCTTGTACACCGCGCGGTAGGCTTGTACACCGCGCGGTAGGCTTGTACACCGCGCGGTAGACAGTAGGGTATACAGACAGTAGACAGCGCGGTAGGCTTGTACACCGCGCGGTAGACAGTAGGGTATACAGACAGTAGACAGCGCGGTAGGCTTGTACACCGCGCGGTAGACAGTAGGGTATACAGACAGTAGACAGCGCGGTAGGCTTGTACACAGCGCGGTAGACAGTAGGGTATACAGACAGTAGGGTATACAGACAGTAGACAGCGCGGTAGACAGTAGGGTATACAGACAGACAGCGCGGTAGACAGTAGGGTATACAGACAGACAGCGCGGTAGACAGTAGGGTATACAGACAGACAGCGCGGTAGACAGTAGACTTGTAGACAGCGCGGTAGACAGTAGGGTAGACAGACCGTAGACAGACAGCGCGGCAGACCGTAGACAGACAGCGCGGCAGACCGTAGACAGACAGCGCGGCAGACCGTAGACAGACAGCGCGGCGCGGTAGACCGTAGACAGACAGCGCGGTAGACCGTAGACAGGCAGCGCGGCAGACCGTAGACAGGCAGCGCAGCGCGGTAGACCGTAGACAGGCAGCGCAGCGCGGTAGACCGTAGACAGGCAGCGCAGCGCGGTAGACCGTAGACAGGCAGCGCAGCGCGGTAGACCGTAGACAGGCAGCGCAGCGCGGTAGACCGTAGACAGGCAGCGCAGCGCGGTAGACCGTAGACAGGCAGCGCGGTAGACAGGCAGCGCGGCAGACCGTAGGGTATACAGACAGTAGACAGCACGGTAGACAGATAGCACGGCGCGGTAGACAGACAGCGCAGCGCGGTAGACCGTAGACAGACAGCGCAGCGCGGTAGACCGTAGACAGACAGCGCAGCGCGGTAGACCGTAGACAGACAGCGCAGCGCGGTAGACCGTAGACAGACAGCGCAGCGCGGTAGACCGTAGACAGCGTGGTAGACAGTAGGGTATACAGACAGTAGGGTATACAGACAGTAGACAGCGAGGTAGACAGTAGGGTATACAGACAGTAGACAGCGAGGTAGACAGTAGGGTATACAGACAGTATGCAGCGCGGTAGACAGACAGCGAGCGCTGCGCGGTAGACAGACAGCGAGTGCAGTGCGGTAGACAGACAGCGCGGCAGACAGTGCTTACTTGAGGTACTCGTCGTAGAGGTGTTTGGTTAGCCTCACTCTGAACCTCAGCTTCAGCTCATTCAGACCCAGCTTCAAGAAGTTATTCACCAATGCAATCTGTCAGTCAACAAAACATACAGTTTAACATCAGCTCTTCATCAAAACACAACCTTAGTATACTGTCCAAACACAGATGAAATCTGGATTTGTTCAATCCACAGGCAAAGAGACAGTTGAATACAAAGGCATGCAGAGAAAATTAAACACCCATTGTCTAGAGGACAAGATACATTCTGTAAAAACGTACATATAACAAACAGAATATTCTCCAGTTTTCCAGGCAATGTATGATCGATGCTATTATCTGGTTATTGCTAAATGATAATAGGAAGTGATGAGTTACAGTATTAAGGGAGGATACGAATAATACAGTCAATGTTATTATGCTAATAATTATTATGCTAATAATAATAATAATAAATATCAGACGACCTCTGATAATTTATAACAAAATAAGAAAGTCGACGGGAGTCGTCGCTGTACAACTAACCAACTACTGTAATATGACATTTATATATCAGAGGCAAATCAAATCCACAGACATCTAGAAAAATCGAGTCAATTGTTGGATGCAATGAAATACCAAAAAAACAACACTTACAAGTGGCATGACTTTGCAAAAGTTGAACAAGTAGTTCTTGAAATCGGTGTTGGAACGACCGATAATTGCGCTGCAGACCCAAAACATGCACAAGAACGAACCAACTGGGTCAGTGACATGGGACACACAGCTAGGCAAGACATTGGCAGATGAATGAATTTCACCTGTAACGGTAGTGCCTAGGTTCTAGCCTCAGTAAAATCTGTTTATGCTTCAGCCAACTCCTCTGCCATGATGGTCATGGGAAGAAGAAAAACAAGTTAAACTCAAGCACATACAGTACCAGTCAAAAGTTTAGACAAACCTACTCATTCCAGGGTTTTTCTTTAGTTTTACTATTTTCTACATTGTAAAATAATAGTGAAGACATCACAACTATGAAATAACACATATAGAGTCATGTAGTACATTGATATCTCTGCTAATGATACCACTGTGGGAGATTGAAAGGCATGTATTTTCCTGTGCAGGAATTCATTGATATGATCTGGGGCTGGTTTCCCAGACCTGGAATAAAGCCTCATCCTGGACTGAAAAAGCACACTTTGAAATGATTATCTCCATTGAACATGCGTCTTAGTCCAGTATCAGGCTGAATCTGTGTATGGGGAACCAGACCATCATATTTTAACCCCCTTCAACACGATCACATCCACCAAACTCATTGGTCATCTAGCTATAGTGAAGAATCACAGGTCACATGGCAAGTCAGTGTTCTAACCATAGAATTAGAACGCTTTCATTCTACCTCAGTGATTCTCACCTTTCAATCATGGTTCCATTCTGGATCATCCAGACATCACAATATGTCCTGGCCACCAACATGGCAGCTATGAGGACAAGGTATCCTGTCTGTGATGACAACGGAGGGAACAGAGAAGTGGAAGGGAACAGCCCAGATGAGCAAACCCATCAGATGATTAAATACACAGATTAAACAATGCAATGGACAGTTCTTTAAGGAAATCAATGTCATGTTTGTATTGTAAATAATATGAGCAAACTAGATGAATGACTAATACACGGCAGTTCAAATGTAGAATAGACCTGTCCTCATCTAACAACATGACTGGTAGAATAGACCTGTCCTCATCTAACAACATGACTGGTAGAATAGACCTGTCCTCATCTAACAACATGACTGGTAGAATAGACCTGTCCTTATCTAACAACTAGTCATTTTAGAGTTTCATTCAGTAGAGGATGAACTCTGATACACCCAACAGACTTCATATCATCGTGACCTTGGCTTATCAAACAAACTGATCAGTATGACAGGTCTGTTTGGGCTCTGTGGGTGTTTTCTTAAATTTTATACAACACACAAGATTATAAAACGTTTGCAAATTGTCAATGATCACACTTAATGAACTAAAATGTCTGTTGAGACAAACGTGCACAGAGGAAGAGATAAGTTGTGGCCGTAAAAGTGACGCAATGAAGGAGCACAGATGTGTCTGTACAAGACAAGGCCGATTACCACAGAGACGAATTACTTCAAGGTTTAATGCTTATCATGTGGTGCTACAGAACACAACTTATCGGCCTAGACATCTACTTACCGTGGAAGTTCATCCATTTTTACAAGTGGCCTTATTTTCACTCTGTGCATGTAGTTGATCCCCAAACCATTATTATATATATATATATATATATATATACACATATATATATATTTTGTTTCGTTACAGAGTCCTGACTTGCCATTGACTACAATGCATTATGAAAATGTGTCTAAGCAGGTTGTAAAGCTCTCCAAAAACACTCCAAACCAATTCAAATTCCATCAGAATCTCATTCTGTATAATGTCTCTGCACTCAATTCTTGAAAAAAATAAATCCTCTGTCTCATAAATCCATATTTTTTGTCGTTGTTGTTGTAAACCACATCATTCAAAACATGAATTTATGGCACAGTGAAGAAGAAAACAAAAAGTCTAACATTTTGTACAGAGACATCCAGAATGAGATTGTGATGTAATAGGAGTGTCGTGGAGAACTTGTCATAATGCATTGTAGTCAATCACAAGTGATGACTCGGCAAAACGTGACAAACAATTTTCTGCTACAACCACAGAATGAAAATAAGGCCACATGTATAAAAATAAAAAAAAAATTTTTTAAATAGTAGAACTTCCCCTTTAATAATATTATACACATGACATAATAACTGACTTATAAAATGCCACTGGGAACTCCTCTGAGCTTGTTTTTTTTTTGTTGCTCAGTATGTGACCATATTGGTCTGTAACAACAACAACAACCACAAGGCCCACCTCTTTGCAGAACCATCGAGGCACCATGATCCGGATGATCTTACTGATTCTGAGGAAGAAGACATAGTCCACCGCAGCACGGTCTTTCTTGGCTGCTTTGTCCTTCACAAATCACAGAGCCCAAATGCAGGTGTCAGGGGACAAATGTGGCATGTAGTTGAGCATTTTATACATTTGTTGGATGCATGTGTACTTACGTCATTGCTCAACACCAGTTCTGAGCGTCCTTTTTTACTGTAAATGATAGATATGGCACATAGTCAGATACAAATGTTCCAACTAGACACGTGCAACATCACGCAATGGACACAATACTAAGGGTAAAATTGATTTAGTTTCATCATCGTCATAAATCGAGTGTAATGGTGTGAAGGTTGAATGTAAAAAAATAAATCACATGGGAGTCTTGACACAGCATTTAACTTCTAACGAATGTGCTATTTTTAACTGTCTAATAACATGTTTAAAAATTACATCAAAAGGCAGCAAGCTGCTAATAAGCAACAGTGACTTCTGTTACATTGTTGAAATATTAGCCGTGATTAGCCAATGATATATCAAGATTTTAACCCTAGATGACAGTCTGGGGGGGTATTGAAACCACCGCACAGCCATTTTGGTACTCCTCCCGCCGTTTCAAAAAAAAAAAAAAAAAAAAAAAAGATGCTGAAAGTTATAGAAATGCATTTATTAACATCTATATTCGTTTTTGAAAAGTATATTATATTACAGACATCTTTTTACCTACTTAAGTTATATTATGTGAACTGAACATTAAAAATAGAAAGATACAAACATTTGTTAAAGTAGTATGTTACCATCCCCACGACAACAAAGGCATACTTCAAAGCACATAATTTTGTCCTTAAATCATTTTATTGAAATACTGTATAAGTCCATTTTTTTCCAATGGAGGACCAGCCAGGTCACCTGTCATACAAGACAGTATTCAATATGGGGATGGCAGTAAGCATCAGCCTCTGACTCCAAAGATTGCAAGTTCGAATCCTGTGATAGAAAGTTGTTTTGGAGATTTTTGTTTTAATCCTATCCCAAACCTTAACCAGTCAGAGTTAATGACTAACCTTAACCAGTCAGAGTTAATGACTAACCTTAACCAGTCAGAGTTAATGACTAACCTTAACCAGTCAGAGTTAATGACTAACCTTAACCAGTCAGAGTTAATGACTAACCTTAACCAGTCAGAGTTAATGACTAACCTTAACCAGTCAGAGTTAATGACTAACTGTAAGATTTCCGAGTTAAATGTCTAAACTTACCCTTAAACACTTTGACATTTGAGAAAGATGGATGAACGTCTAATTCGGATGTAAGACAGAGCTAAGTTTCTTCCTAGGTTTTGGCCTTTCTAGGGAGTTTTTCCTAGCCACCGTGCTTCTACACCTGCATTACTTGCTGTTTGGGATTTTAGGCTGGGTTTCTGTACAGCACTTTGAGATATCAGCTGATGAAAGAAGGGCTTTATAGATAGATTTGATTGGAAGGACCACTCCTTCTGAGGAGTACCAATATGGATGCCGGTGGCGTCAATGCCTCATTAAAATGAAAAAAAAAAAATGAAAAAACATTTGCAAATCAAGGTTTATACACATCATTGCGACTATTCCAGCTGCACCGGGGTATAAAGACCTATTGTTTGCTAATGAGAATGGAGATTTACATTGACAGAGATATAATAACACAAATGTAATGTTACAACATGCGATATGCACGGCCATCAACTCCTGTTTCTTATAGATACCTGCGATATTATACAACTACAACATCTCACGGACTTTCAGACTTTACACCCGTCAAATGGGACAACGTTTCTTGGCTTGCTGGCCACAAGTTCTGTGACACAATAACCCCTTGCATGGGCAGTCTAGCTACGCACAATTAAAGTACAACAGAGATTCGATTATACTTTTTTTCCCCAGCAACATACCCGCTTGACTTGCCTCCTCTTCTCCTTCTTTGCTTCAGGATGTATAAAACGAGTAGGACTCCGCCAGCTATCGAAGAGTTTTTAGCTGTCAGGTACTTACTGACGGCCGCCATATTACCGACAGTATCAGTGGATCAGTGCGCACCGACTGGCATGCTGGGTAGTGGGCAGGGAACAAATGAGAGTAGTCCGTCACCGCGGACGAGTGAGAGCATAGGTCAGTAGGGTCGAGGGAATGGTTCAAATAACTGACCATGCTATGGCTTAGAAAAAGCAGAACACCTCAGAATAATCCGTTTATCCCGGCTATGTAGTTTATTCTAAAGCCCATGGATAATTATATGACATGAGGATATTAAAATGAACAAGCTGTGCATTGCAAGTGTGAGTGCAGCTTTTATATAGGCTCGGTTATAGCAAGGACATGGAAATAAACAGTGGCATGATATCATATCACCGAATATCATCTACAGAAAACACTTTTTTTCTGAATAGGTTGGGGTATTGGTCTCTCCAGCCTACCGTTTGGAGAATGAAAGAGCCACTTTCATGGAGAAACCTTTTTTTTTTTTTAATCGTAAACCATACATTTTACGCTTAGTTATAGTGAAACACGTCAAGTCTCGTCTTCATTTTGACAGCTCGTTGCAATAGTGATTTTGGTCTTTCAGTAGTAAAAATCGAGCTATTTTGCCCCAAGTGGTTCAACTCTACCATTGAAATCGTGATGCCGCTACGTCATCTCAAGGGCGGGGTTCGGTATGCAATACACTCACTTGTCGATGTGCTGGTGTGTGGTCCCACCTCAAAGATGACTGTAAAAGCAGGTGACTGTACGGTTTATTTGACAATGGTTTTGGTTAGTGGAATGTGACTGTACGGTTTATTTGACAATGGTTTTGGTTAGTGGAATGTGCCTATATAAACTGAGTGTACAAAACATTAGGAACACATGCTCTTTCCATGACAGACTGACCAGGTGAAAACTATTATCCCTTATTGATGTCACTTGTTAATAAATCCACTTTATTCCGTGTAGATGAAAGGGTTAAATAAGGATTTTTTAAAAGCCTCCTTAGTGACCCTGACATTCAGTAGGCTACCCAATACCAATCTGTGAGTTCATTTGATCATTGGAAGAAAAAAAATACCTAAACACTGCAAATGAGGGTTGGATGGATTTGAGCCTCTAATCTTAATTTAAGGTGACGATTGCGTTTTTCTTCCCAACCAGAATACCGCAATAAATGTGAGTCCACATTTCAAAGATTTGGTTAGCGCTCCATCGGCGACTCGAACTGAAACCGCAAGTGGCAATAGAAGTAAGTATGCTTTAGTGAGTACGTTTACATGAACACAAATAATTAAAATATGATTAAATATTAAACTGATTTATGGCAGTAGGCAGCGTATGGAAATAGTCATTTAAACACCGTATCTTAATCGGTGTAAAGTCAAAAATCGAAGTAAGCATATGCTGATTAAAACACCTAGTTTTCTGAGCAATTTGTCTAATTATTAGGATATGTAAACAAACTCGGTCCTGGAGCCCCGCACGTTTTGCCCTAGAACTACACAGCTGAATCAAATCATCCAAGTTTGATAATGAGTTGGTTATTTGAATCCGCTGTGTAATGCTGCACGTTTTGATATTTTTTTGCCCTAACAATAATACACAGCTGATTTAGACTTTAAAAACAATCATCTAAATAGCCAATAACTGACGATACAATGGGATCCTAACTTTGAACAATTCACACAGTTTACTTCATTATAGAGAGCTCTGGGAGACATGTAATGCTACGTTCGTAACCAAGTGTGAATTTAACACATATATGACTGGGAAAAACTTGAACGTCCTTCCGACTGATAATTACTAGTTGGTAAACCCGCCACATTGCCCTAAAAAAGGAAATTGGACCGCTGAATTCAATGGTCACCGACTTGACAAAAGTGATCCGCTCCAACGCGCCCTCATGCTTTTGTTGTTCCGTTAAAAAAAGGAGTGAACTGTCTGAGGTGATGGGCGCTCTTCAACACACATGTCACACAGGCCTACAGCCGACTGACAGATCTACCAAGAACCTTGCATCATAAATAACTGCTCATTCTTATTTGTAGATCAGTCGGTCACAATTTACACATGATACATTACCGTTTTGATCCTCTCTACACAGTAGGCTATCATTGTAAATAAGAATTTGTTCTTAACTGACTTGCCCAGTTAAATGAAGGTTAAATAAATACAATTATCTTTTTAAACACAGCCATTTTTATGAGTTTAGTGTTGTCAGCACACGTCTGCCACCTGGTGGATTAAAAGGCTACTATGAACCAGGAAAAACTCAACCAATATTTCAACCGTTTTATTCTGCTCACTAGGTGTCATTCTCAGCCAATGCTGGCTAGACCAAGACCACGCTGTTATACAGCACATACTGTGGCTTCTTCTCCAATTCTTCTTCTTTTAGCTGAATGAAATGGGCATTAGACCTAAAGCATTGAGATCAGATCTACCACACCAATAAAAGTTCATTTTTCTTTCAATGTAGCCAATTCATACAACACTAATTTATTGTAGCCCTGCACAATGTAACTGAATAAAACAAATAATTTTGCATAATACATTTGAAATATATAGTTATATACCAGATAACAATGTTTTCTGAATCATTCACCATATAGGTCTGTATCAGGGTCTCCCATACTCGGTCCAGACCCCCCTCAAATAAGCAAAGCTTGATGATGAGTTGGATATATGAATGAGCTGTGTAGTGCTAGGGCAAAAACCAAAATGTACACCCAGGGGTTGCCCCAGGATCGTGTGTGGGAAATCCTGGGCTATTCGAGTGTAGGTTATATAGGCTACAATAATGTTTTTTGTTGTGGGGAAAATTCAACTATGCCTCTTTCACCGTCCATCCATATTGTTCAGTTTAAATAGACACTTAATGATACACCAGTTAGACGAGACCAATTGAGTCACGACACACCAAAACATAAGACACCTGATGTTAGGGGAGGGGATGGGACCCAAAACCTCTTCCTTCACAAGTCGCATAGACCAACCAATCACAAGTTGCCAACTGGGTCACGTGAGAAGAGGAGGAGGATATTCGTGCCCGGAGAGTGAACCGAGAGGCGGACGTTGGACAAAAATCACAATTTTGGGGAAGTTTAAGTAGCGGCTCAGACAGAGGCTTTAGGAAAGACGCATTGATTCTGTTGTGCATTTCAAGAGTAATCTACGATAGCGGGGATTTTACGAGGTGTATAATGTTTCAGGACCGCACAGCAGGTGAGTGGGCTAGGCTGCTCTAGCCTATTTGATGAAATAGTAACTGGCGGCGACTCTTAGATTGATTGAACCATCGCTCGTATATAGGCACCTAGAGAGGTGAAGAAGTGGATATTTCTATATAAAACGATGTGATTTTTGGTTAAATATTGGGGGGGGGGGAAAAATACAAAGGAAATGCATTTTATCTCCGCAATGGAATTACTTTTTGGCTGCATGATTCAGACGTTTCTGTACAGTTAGGTCAGATCTTTTGGATGAGGAGATCCAGGAGAATTGGAGTAAAATGTTGTCCGCATATAACCACAAAAGTGTTTATAATACATTGACGTGTTCATATTACCGTAATAACTCATACAAATAGATATAATGTTCCCTTTAACTACTGTAGCCTATCAACACATTGTAATCCTCCTACTGTTGTCATTTGTAAGGTGCTAGCTACAGCGTTAGAGTAATGTCAACAAAAATACGTTTTAAAAAAACGTTTAACATGCGTATTGAATAATAATAATTATAACTTTATTTGATTGTCAAAGATAATGTGGCTCACGAGTGGCACAGCGGTCTAAGGCTGTGCTAGAGGCGTCACTGCAGCCCCTGGTTCGAGTCCAGGCTGTATCACAACCGGCCGTGATTGGCCCAGCGTCGTCCGGGTTAGTGTTTTGCCGGGGTAGGCCGTCATTGTAAATAAGAATTTGTTCTTAACTGACTTTCCTAGTTAAATAAAGGTTGAATAAATACATTTTAATTGTGTTATGAACAAAACACTTTCCTTAGTTATATGATCATCTTTATGCGTTTTTTAAAATGTATTTTTATCTCAATACTGGACAGCTCGAAAATTACTTGGAGGGGCTAGTCCAATTTACTGGGGGGGGGGGGCTGGTCCAACTCAAAGTGTCATACAAATATTCACCCCCTCTCCTCAACTTTAAAAATATTTTCACATGACCCTCTTGTACTGTCAAATAAATCGAACACCCTCCCCCTCATAGAGTTAACTGAAAATGTTTATGACCACAAATAATAACTATCGACCCTGTGTTTGTAAACGTGGATAACAACTTTGCCACTTCAGCATTCTTTTGTGGCACAGTCGGTCCCACGTAGGGCTACGGGCCAGAATGTTGAGGCTTCGCTAACCACCACGGGCGAGCACATTCTCAGATGTAACATTTTGATGCCATATTTATAATTACAGTGTATTCTTAAAGTATTCAGACCCCTGACCTTTTTCCAGATTTTGCAACATTACAGCCTTATTCTCTAAAATGTATTAAATTATATTTTTTCCTCATCAATCATATGACCCACTGAAGAGATGAGTCTTCAGTAAAGACTTAAAGGTTGAGACCGAGTCTGCGTCTCTGACATGGGTAGGCAGACCATTCCATAAAAATGGAGCTCTATAGGAGAAAGCCCTGCCTCCAGCTGTTTGCTTAGAAATTCTAGGGACAATTAGGAGGCCTGCATCTTGTGACCGTAGCGTACGTGTAGGTATGTACAGCAGGACCAAATCAGAAAGATGGGTAGGAGCAAGCCCATGTAATGCTTTGTAGGTTAGCAGTAACACCTTGAAATCAGCCCTTGCCTTAACAGGAAGCCAGTGTAGGGAGGCTAGCACTGGAGTAATACGATCACATTTATTTTATTTTTTTTAGCACTAACTGAAGTTTAATTAGTGCTTTATCCGGGTAGCCGGAAAGTAGAGCATTGCAGTAGTCTAACCTAGAAGTAACAAAAGCATGGATACATTTTTCTGCATCATTTTAGGGCAGAAAGTTTCTGATTTTTGCAATGTTACGTACATGGGGAAAAAAGCAGTAGCGTGATGTTAAGACGATGCTAAGGAGAGCTGCTAGCTAGGCCTGCATTGGTTTGTATTCCCTTCTTCTTCCACCCAAATTAAACAGGGCCACTCTCAAAAACGTATTATGCCTCCATACCCCAGACAGACAGACAGACAGACACAGGGCCTAGACATCTCCATTGTTAGGCAGAGAGGCGAGAGACCTCCTGGTCTCTAGACATCTCCATTGTTAGGCAGAGAGGCGAGAGACCTCCTGGTCTCTAGACATCTCCATTGTTAGGCAGAGAGGAGAGAGACCTCCTGGTCTCTAGACATCTCCATTGTTAGGCAGAGAGGAAGGAGAGGAGAGAGACCTCCTGGTCTCTAGACATCTCCATTGTTAGGCAGAGAGGAGAGAGACCTCCTGGTCTCTAGACATCTCCATTGTTAGGCAGAGAGGAGAGAGACCTCCTGGTCTCTAGACATCTCCATTGTTAGGCAGAGAGGAGAGAGACCTCCTGGTCTCTAGACATCTCCATTGTTAGGCAGAGAGGAGAGAGACCTCCTGGTCTCTAGACATCTCCATTGTTAGGCAGAGAGGAGAGAGACCTCCTGGTCTCTAGACATCTCCATTGTTAGGCAGAGAGGAGAGAGACCTCCTGGTCTCTAGACATCTCCATTGTTAGGCAGAGAGGAGAGAGACCTCCTGGTCTCTAGACATCTCCATTGTTAGGCAGAGAGGAGAGAGACCTCCTGGTCTCTAGACATCTCCATTGTTAGGCAGAGAGGAGAGAGACCTCCTGGTCTCTAGACATCTCCATTGTTAGGCAGAGAGGAGAGAGACCTCCTGGTCTCTAGACATCTCCATTGTTAGGCAGAGAGGAAGGAGACCTCCTGGTCTCTAGACATCTCCATTGTTAGGCAGAGAGGAGAGAGACCTTCTGGTCTCTAGACATCTCCATTGTTAGGCAGAGAGGAGAGAGGACGTCGACAGCCTGGGGGAATGGCGTCACTGGGATTACATACCAAGGGCCCTTAGGGAGCTCCAATAGAACTTTGTTCAAAAGTAGTCTACTATATAGGGAATAGGGTGCCATAGGGTTCTGGTCTAAAGTAGTGCACTATAAAGGGAATAGGGTGCCATAGGGCTCTGGTCTAAAGTAGTCTACTATATAGGGAATAGGGTGCCATAGGGCTCTGGTCTAAAGTAGTGCACTATATAGGGAATAGGGTGCCATAGGGCTCTGGTCTAAAGTAGTGCACTATATAGGGAACAGGGTGCCGTTTCAGACCCGGCCCGTTTAGTTGGACAGCGCTGCCTGCTCTGATCCTGGTTTATTTTCTCTCCTCCCCAGTGTAACTGGGACAGGAAGTTTATTGTGGAGATTGATTATAGACCTATTTACATTGGACTTTTTCCCCTTCTCTTTTTCTGTCATCACAAGGCAGGACACTATGTGCCTTTCCAGATTACACTTCAGTCAAATCTCTACTCTTTTGGTAAAATCTCGTCTGTTTCAGTTAAATCTTTGCAGTTTCAGTCAAATATATACTGATTTAGTAAAATCTCTGCTTTTTCAGTCATTTCAGGCCTAACTACTCTGATGAAGTGTTTTAGGGATAAATGACCGTTGGTTTCTCCTGACTCATGTTATATAGACTCTCAATTTGTATTGCAACATATTTGGGTAATGATGACTTTCATGTTCGTGTTTGATATATACTGAACAAAAATATAAATGCAACTAAATGTAAAATCTTGGTCCCATGTTTCATGAGCTGAAATAAAATATTTTTTGTAAATAATTAGAAAAACCTTATTTCTCTCATGTTGTGCACGAATGGCTTTACTTCCCTGTTAGTGAGTATTTCTCCTTTGCCAAGATAATCCATCCACCTGACAGGTGTGGAATATCAAGAAGCTGATTAAGCAGCATGATCGTTACACAGGTGCACCTTGTGCTGGGGAAATTTAAATGCCCCTCTAAAATGTGCAGTTTTGTCACACAACGTAATGCCTCAGATGTCTCAAGTTTTGAGGGAGCGTGCAATTGGCATGCTGACTGCAGGAATGGCCACCAGAGCTGTTGCCAGAGAATTTAATGTTCATTTGTCTACCATAAGCTGCCTCCAACATAATTTTAGAGAATATGGCTGTACTAAAATAGAAATTGGTCCTGCCTCTCGCATCTCCTCATTGGTTTTTAGGAGCATACACCGACGTACCATCTCCTCATTGGTTTTTAGGAGCATACACCGACGTGCCATCTCCTCATTGGTTATACCCATGTGGGTGACTGAAAGGTGAACTTAGGTCCACGCTCGAGTCGGTTGTAGTAATGCTTTAAAGTTGGTTACCAACCGGCATATTAAGTCCAAATAAGAAAAAGAAGCCTGAAGGAAGGAGGAGAGATGATGAGAAACAAATCTGGTTTACCGTTTTATCTGTGGATTAATTGTCTGAGTAGAGGACCTTGTGCATTTCAGGTAAAATAACAACCCAATGTTTATATACCAGGACAAATTATCTAGCAACAGCAAGCTAGCTAGCTAAATTCCCATAAATGTTGAATGCTTTTTGACCTGCCCCCATATTGATATAATTGGTTCAGAGTTTTGATATTTCAACCCACGTGTCCTGATCGCTTCTGTTGTGGGTGAATAAAATCAACTTGCGTGCGATGGCCCACGCGGACGGATGCGTGCATTTTGGTCAGCATGTGAGACGAGAGCTGATGAAACTGATGAATCTTTCAGTCTGTAATAAATCCCTTTTGTGGGGTAAAACGGGTGTCTCCACTCATCGCTGCGCCCCTGCCCAGTCATATGAAATCCATAGATTAGGACCTAATTTATTTTAATTGACTGATTTACCCTATATGAACTGTAAAATCATTGAACTGTAAAATCATGTTGCGTTTTATTTTTGTTCAGTATAAATGCATTTTTTTAATGTACATTTAACATCCGGAACATTCTGTAGACAGAATTTCACAGTTATTTAGTTTCACAGCTAAAACGTTCTTTATCCCTTTTGACAGGTGTTTGTGACCTTTTGAAGTGTTGAAGTTCCACTCACCATTTTCTTTTAAAAGAAAATGGTGGGTGGACCTTCAACACGACAAAAGGTAAATTTAGTTTCTAATAGATTGACCATATGGTTCAAGTGAAAATAGCCTAATTAATGAAAGAAGCATCTAATCAACAATGGTATTATTTTCAATTAACTCCAACTCTTCCAGCTATTTACAGCCACCATTTTGACATCAAATATTGACAACAAATACACAAATTCACGTAATTAAATAAATATATAAAGGACATTTCATGCTGAAACCCTCATATTGAACTTGTCTACTAGACTGCAGCCAGACTTATTTGACATTCCTTTTGCCTCATCCCTCTCAGCCATAACATTTTTCAATTTCTCATCAATCCACAGGGATTTAACATTTTTTTTACAGTCATTTACATAATGGGTGCATCCTTATCAGTAACTGGGATAAGCCATGTCATAAATGTATCAAGTGCAATGTCTGTTTGCTCCTCATTACAAACCACAGACCAACAAATATTGTTTACATCAACAACATAGGAATCCCTACAAACTTCTTGTATGACCTCTTATACACTATATTAGGCCCAGTGTTTGGAACTTTGGTTCTCCAAGATATGGCTGCTATATTGTGATCACTACATCCAATGGATTTGGATACTGCTGTAAAGCTAATTTCTGCAGCATTAGTAAAGATGTTATCAATATATGTTGATGATTTAATTCCTGTGCTGTTTGTAACTACCCTGGTAGGTTGAGTGATAACCTGATCCAGGTTACAGGAACTGGTTACAGTTTGAAGCTTTTTCTTGAGTGGGACAGCTTGATGAAATCCAGTCAATATTTAAATCACCCACAAAATATACCTCTATTTTGATATCACATACATTATGAAGAATTTCACACGTTATCCAGATACTGACTGTTAGCACTTGGTGGTCTATAGCAGCTTCCCACAATAATGGGATTTAGGTGAGGCAGATGAACCTGTAGCCATATTACTTCAACTGTATTTAACCTTGAGATCCCCTCTAAGCTTTACATGAATGTGGTTCTGAATATAAACAGCAACACTTACACCACTGGCATTTGTCTTTTCTGTAGATGTTACAACCTTGTATTGCTACCACTATATCATCAAAGGTATTGTCTAGGTGAGTTTCAGAGAAAATACGAGTCATCTGTTACTAGCAAGTTATTCACGTCATGAACCTTGTTTCTTAAGCTACATATGTTAACGTAGGCTTTTTTTTGCATGCTTGCTTGTTTTCGTTGCTTTTCTGGGAAGCTTAGCTGAAGCGGATATTCTCATGTTATTTCTGTTAGTACCGTCCAGGAGAGCTGCACACAGTGTCATTGGTTTTGAGACTCTGATTGGTTAACGATGATCCAATCGCTGATGCCTTAGTTTTGTACAACACCCCTCATTTTGACTTCATCACAAACAACTTCAATGATGTCAGACTGAAGTATGTAGCTAACATAGAACAGCAGAAGAATTCAGTTTGAGTCGTCAGGCAAATATTAAACACCAATAGTATTCACTAAGTTGATGGTTTATATTTAGGATAATGTTTTACAGCTTTGTCATTCTATTTTGTATTTAAACAAATAATCTTCATATATTTTACACATGATAAAGCCACATAGAGGGCCAGAGATTATTTCAGACACCTGAGATAATCTGAAGTACTCAAAAGGTCCACTAGATGTTTTGTGAGAATTTACATAAAATCTTTGAATGATACCAACATTCTGGTAGTTTACTGGTAAACATAGAAGGTTTCCAGTAATATCCTTATCTGTGAGAGAGAGATCCAGTCAAAAGGACACACCTACACATACAAGGGTTTGTTGTTTATTTTTATACATTGTAGAATAATAGTGAAAACATCAAAACTATGGAATCATGTAGTAACCAAAAAAGTGTTTACATTTTTTTTTCTAAGTAGCCACCCTTTGCCTTGATGACAGCTTTGCACACTCATTCTCTCAACTAGCTTCATGAGGAAGGGTTTTTACAACACTCTTGAAGGAGTTTCCACATATGCTGAGCACGTGTTTGCTGCTTTTCCTTCACTCTGTGGTCCAACTCATCCCAAACCATCTCAATTGGGTTGAGGTCGGGTGATTTTGGAGGCCAGGTCATCTGATGCAGCACTCCATCACTCTCCTTCTTGGTCAAATAGCCCTTACACAGCCTGGAGGTGTGTTGGGTCATTGTCCTGTTGAAAATCAAATGATAGTCCCACTAAGCATAAACCAGATGGGATGGTGTATCGCTGCAGAATGATGCGGTAGCCATACTGGTTAAGTGTGCCTTAAATTCTAAAAAAAATCACTGACAGTGTCACCAGTAAAGCACCCCCACAACATTACACCTCCTCCTCCATGCTTCACGGTGGGAACCACATATACGGAGATCATCCGTTCACCTACTCTGCATCTCACAAAGACACGGTGGTTGGAACCAAAAATCTCCAATTTGGACTCATCAACCAAAGGACAGATTTCCACTGGTCCATTGCTCGTGTTTCTTAGCCCAATCAAGTCTCTTCTTCTTATTGGTGTACATTAGTAGTAGTTTCTTTGCACCAAGTCAACCATGAAGGCCTGATTCACACAGTCTCCTCTGAACAGTTGATGTTGAGATGTGTCTGTTACTTGAACTCTGAAGCATTTATTTTGCCTTTAATTTCTGAGGCGGGTAACGCTAATGAACTTATCCTCTGGAGCAGAAGCAACTCTGGGTCTTCCTTTCCAGTGGCGGTCCTCATGAGAGCCAGTTTCATCATCGTGTTTGATGGTTTTTGCGACTGCACTTGAAGAAACTTAAAGTACTTGACATTTTCCGGATTGACTAACCTTCATGCCTTAAGGTAATGATGGACTGTCGTTTATCTTTGCTTATTTGAGCTGTTTTTGCCATAATATGGACTTGGTCTTTTACCAAATAGGGCTATCTTCTGTATACCAGCCCTACCTTGTCACAGCACAACTGATTTTAAGAATGAAAGAAATTCCACAAGGCACACCTGTTAATTTAAATATATTCCAGATGACTACCTCATGAAGCTGGTTGAGAGAATGCCAAGAGTGCAAAGCTCTCTTGACTGAAACTCAAATCAAAGTTGTTTTTTGCTTTCTTTTGCTGATGCCACAGATATAAAAATAGGCCCAAGATGGATGTTCTTAACTCCACCTATTTTATCGCTTCCTTTCGTGAGTGGTTGTTCTAGACTCTGGTGTCATGGTGTAGTGTGACAAAGACAGTGGATGACAGAGATGCTTTGTTCTTGGTTGGTTTTACCTCCCAATCCTTCCCCCGGATCAGAAGCAGCGACAGGGAGGGGGAAGCAGAGGTTAAATATAGACCTATATCCTATAGACGGCTCATATGCCCATCCTTATAGCAGGGCCCATTGATTAGTATTACATCCTTTGATTATTAGTACGCCATTATCAATTTCCACATGAATGCGAATGGACATGTTGATTGGGCTGTTGATTTCATGTTAATGGGATTCATCAATTTGCTCTTTCAGCTATGGAATTGGGCAATCATGTATGTAAATGGTGTGGATCCATCCATGTGAGCTCATGTTTATTGATTACAGTACTCTCACCAGACACTAGATATCCTCTATGTTTAAAGTCTATGATGTGAGATGTCAGGTTAACTCTTCCCTATCTCTCCCTCCTTCCAGGATGCCTCTCGCCAAGCGGTCGTTGAGCAGCACCCACGGTTCCCACAGTAACCTGTGTCAGATGTCCGCCTCCTCTGGAGACTTCCTGGAGACCGACGAGGTGGACAGCCCGGTTCGCACACGGCCAGCCAACAGCAGCACCGACATCCAAGGTAGCCTAGTTTTGTGACGAGGGTGACCTGGTCGTTTACAGAGAAATACATAGAGGTTTCTGATGTCGTTGGATTCTGTGATTCAGGTTAAAAGGGAAAACCTCAGCAATCCTTTTAGATCACAATAGACTACAGCTAATTATCTCCTTTGATCACATTGAGTAAGCAACATGGCATTCTACTTTTCTTAAGCATGCAGATGGGGTTTTGGTCTGGCCTAGATGGTATCTGTTGATCTGACAAATGCTCGGTTCTCAGGGCCTGATGACTTTGTTTTCATAGAGGTGAAAAGGCTGCGTTGTGTGTGTGTGTGGAAGCATCCAGATTGATCAGGTGCTTTGAGATTTATCCCTGTCCTCATATGACTGTTTGTCATTCAGGGAAACAGACACACCATCACACTCATCCCAGCTCTGTCACATCAGCTCCTTCGGATATAAAGTAGGTTGTTTTTTTTTGGACAAAAATCAAAATATGTCCATTTGTAATTTTTCCCCAAGGTTGGCGTAATAACACGTTCAACTACTTAAGACATTGGCTCGTATCTAAGTTGTAGATTTAGAGAAAATGAACAACCTAAGGTATCATTTTTTCCCTTCTCTTTTTGATTTTCCAAACCCCAAAACCTGGCCTGTTTGATCTGTGTCTGTTAAAGGAATTTTTATCAATAATGACTAATTATGTATACATTTCAATCAGGACTGACTAATCACAATACTATTATGTTACTGTGTATGTACTAATCAGAATAATATTATGGTACTGTATATGTATGAATTTTCTTTTTAATCCTAGTACTGAATATAATGTGTGTAAATATAATCAAGAATTAGAACAATGACTGTCTGTTCCTTGGTAGAAATTAATGAACTATATCTCCAGACTGGCTAGAATGCTTATCTACACAGGATGACCTTGGCTTTAGGCGAGGAGGGAAGGGAAGGCTTGAGAACTATAGAGCCTTTCTACCAGTGTCAAGAAGAGACGGAACATTTAGAAAACGCTGACGTCATTTTCAGTTTATAACCTGTGGTAAAATGTGTAAGGAGCAGTGCTCTCGTGAATAAAGGCTGCTTTTTGACTTTAAGACTGAGCTCTGTCCATTTTATACGAATAAGGGTCATACATATCCTTATGAATTGAGTGTTTGATTTTAATTGGGTATTAAAACAGAGGAATTTAATTCCTGCAACAGTGTCCCAGAGGTTTTGCGATGTTGTGCCTCTGGGTTTAGAAACTCTCTAACTCGACAAGTCGTTTTTTTGTTTTTTTTTGTAGGTATAATTTCACCATGTGGAAGAGTTCAATTACTATCTCAGTTTGGTAATCTCTTGTCTATTTCATTATCCAGGTCGCCTAAAATGCATTGAAAAGAAAATCACAGTTTGAATGTTAAATTCATGCTTTCATAATCAACCGATTCATGATAAATCTTTGTATTCATTTGTAAAGAGATCTTTGGAATGGTATTGTTCTTTTGTGATTCTCAAGTGTTTCAATGTGAACCACTTGGAACTAAATGAATGTGCTCCTCTTTCCCACGTGACCCACTCATTATGCTATCTAGGAAACAATTAGCTATCTAGTCCAGTCTATGGTTACTTTAGTTGGTTACTGAATTTCAATGACAGAATTTGAATAAAATGAATTACTAGTCTATTATTGTTTTTTCAAATGTTTTTTTATTTAAATATAAAATAAACATGCATTTAAAAAAAAAAACTCAAACAAATCCAAGTTCAGTATTCTACCATTGGATCAGTACTTATACATGTGTAATTCTGCCTTCTGACAGTAACAAATTACATGACTATTCCCTTTTGTTTGTTCCAGCTCTGAGGTTCCAGGGCCCGTTCTGAGCCTGGGGAACGGGTAGTCAGGGCGGGGGGGGATGTGCAGTGACTCAGAGAGCACCGGAGGCAGCAGTGAGTCCCAATCCATGGCTTGCCCCACCGCCAGCCCAGGTAAGGCCTTGTCTTCCCACCCTTCCTACCCCAGATCCCTATCTCCACACAACCTACACTACACTAGCCTGTTAGTCAAGGCTAGTCAAGTTCTTCCACACAGATCTCGACAAATCATTTCCGTATGGACCTCACTTTGTGCACGGGGGGCATTGTCATGATGAAACAGGAAAGGGCCTTCTCCAAACTGTTGCCACAAAGTTGGAAGCACAGAATCATCTAGAATGCCTTTGTATGTTTTAGCGTTAAGATTTCCCTTCACTGGAATTAAGGGGCCTAGCCCAAACCATGAAAAACAGCCCCAGGCCATTATTCCTCCTCCACCAAACATACCTGGGGCAGGTAGCACCCTCCTAGACATGACACAGACAGACAGACAGACAGACAGACAGACAGACAGACAGACAGACAGACAGACAGACAGACAGACAGACAGACAGACAGACAGACAGACAGACAGACAGACAGACAGACAGACAGACAGACAGACAGACAGACAGACAGACAGACAGACGGATAACAGCCACCCTCCTAGACGTGACACAGGCATACAGACTCCTAGATGTGATACAGCAGACAGACAGCAGAATAACAGCCACCCTCTTAGACGTTACACAGACAGACAGCAGAATAACAGCCACCCTCTTAGACGTTACACAGACAGACAGACAGATGGACGGATAGCAGGATAGCAGCCACCCTTCTAGACGTGAGACAGACAGACAGACAGACAGAGACATTTGTAGGAGCATGCCTGACATTTTCTGGAGTGTTGTGTTATTCTGGTCGGTGTTCAACCATGTGTTGTATTCTGTGGATTATGTAACATGCTGATTTCTGTTTGGTTTTCATTACGTGTTATGATAGGTTTCCTTTAAATTACTTATAGTGTTACCATTACTCTCATGCTGTTATCATACACAACTAGAAATTCCTGAGTGAGGTGTTTTAATTAACTAGTTTACAATGAACTTAATTGGATTGATCCATCTGACTCGTTAGAACCTTTGTACGCATACAAATCAAGAATGCAAACACTCATTCCAATCAATCTAGCCAGTCGGTTCATTCCATTATTCCCAAAGTGCCCCAATGTCTCGAGAAATGTGCCCTGTCACTGAGATGGGCCTCTTGTCCAGGCCATTATCAGAACGATAAGGGAATCAAGCAGAGGGATTAATCAGTGAATGGAGGTATGAATTGCCCAGAACATCTTGTGAGTGGTCCCTTGCTGGACTCCGGACCACTTGCCATTGGTGGGCACAGGGGTGCCACGCCCCTCAATCTCAACCATGTCTTATAATAAGTGGACTCTTTGTCAGTCAGTCGGTTCATAATCAAGGCCTGAAGCTATGGCTAGAAAGTAGCAGACACTCTGAGATAACCTCCCAAACCAAGGATCTAGTACTATTACTAGACCAGGCCTCAGTTAGACAGGCGACAGTAGTAGTGAGTAGCTAGACCGTACTATTGACAAGATGCCATGAGGATCTTTTGTGTGTTCACTGCCTCCTGCTCAGGGGACTTCAACATGAGATTACGCAGAACCATTTCCACGGGGACCATGTCGTCAGCGGATGACCTGGATGAGAGAGAGCCACCCTCAGACAACGGTGAGTCAGATAGTTCATTCATTTGATAATGGCGCTAAACGTTTGCTTTGGAAAAGTATGTTGTCACACTTTTCATGTCAAAGTTTTGGGAATTTGAATTTGAGTTCAGAGAAGATGAGTGAGTGTGTGAGTGTGGTAAAACGGTTGGTCATACTTGAATTGTCCTAAGAGTATAGTGTAACAGTTCAGAATGTGTAATAACAGTCTGTTGGAGAGGTGATCTCTTCACCGGCAATGCAAAAGTAGCCTAGCGGCTAGAGCATTAGACCAGCAACCTAAATATTTCTATCTGGAATCTCAGAGCCGACAAGGTGACAGAGAACTGTCTATGTGCCCTTGAGCTGAGGCACTTAACCCTAATTGCTCCAGGGTTGCCATTGATAATGGCTGACACTGGCTGTGACCCCCAGTCCCAGGGGGGTGTTGGTATATGTAAAAAAAAAAAATGTAATTGGAAAAAAGACAAATATAAACACCCCAAAAAAGTATTATTAGAGGTACACTGACTGAGCAAAACAAGGTTTGGAATGACAGCAGAACATACACATGACCAAAAGTATGTGGACACCTGCACGTCAAACATCTCCTTCCAAAATCATGGGCATTAATATGGAGTTGGTCCTCCCCTTTACTGCTATAACAGCCTCCACTCTTCTGGAAAGGCTTTCCACTAGATTTTGGAACATTTTTGCAGGGACTTGCTTCCATTCAACCACAAGAACATTCGTGAGGTCGGGCACTGATGTTGGGCGATGAGGCCTGGCTCTCGGTCTGTGTTCCAATTCATCCCAAAAGAGTGTGATGGAGTTGAGGTCAGGGCTCTGTGCAGGCCAGTCAAGTTCTTCCACACACCGATCTCGACAAACCATTTCTATATGGACCTCGCTTTGTGCTCGGGGGAATTGTCAAGAAACAGGGAAGGGCCTTCCGCAAACTGTTGCCACAAAGTTGGAAGCACAGAATCATCTAGAATGTTATTGTATGCTGTATGGTTAAGATATCCCTTCACTGGAACTAAGGCGGCCGAGCTTTACACCACTCCAGCTGAAGCTTAGCATTGCGCATGGTGATCTTGGGCTTGTGTGCGGCTGTTCGGCCATGGAAACCCATTTCCTGAAGCTCCCGACAAACAGTTCTTGTGCTGACGTTGCTGCCAGAGGCAGTTTGGGACTTGGTAGTGAGTGTTGCAACCGAGGACAGACACATTTTTTTCTACGCGCTTCAACACTCGGCAGTCCTGTTCTGTGAGCTTGTGTGGCCTACCACTAAGCGGCTGAGCCGTTGTTGCTCCTAGACGTTTCCACTTCACGATAACAGCACTTACAGTTGATCGAGGCAGCCCTAGCAGGGAAGAAATTTGACAAACTGACTTCTTGGAAAGGTGGCATCCTATGATGGTGCCACGTTGAAAGTCACTCAGCTCTTCAGTAAGGCCAATTTACTGCCAGTGTTTGTCTATGGAGATTGCATGGCGGAGTGCTCGATTTTATACACCTGTCAGAAACTGGTGTGGCAGAAATGGAAAAATCCACTAATTTGAAGGGGTGTGTGTGTGTGTGTGTGTGTGTGTGTGTGTGTCTATGTTTCGCCTCCCCAGGTCTGGATGAGATGGTGAAAGAGACGGCCAGTTCCCCGGGTCCGTTCCATGACATCCAGATGTCCAAGGCAGCCCAGACACACAAGCTGAGGAAGCTAAGGGCCCTGTCCAAGTGCAGAGAGTGTGATAGTCTGGTGGTCTTCTATGGGGCTGAGTATGAGAAGGCGAGTGCTCTGTCCATATACTGGTTCTCAATCTGTGATTACCCCTGGAAGTACCTGGCCTAATCACAGTGGGGGATGGAAGTCTCTGGCGTATCCACAGTGGGGAGGTGGAAGTACCTGGCCTATCCACAGTGGGGGGTGGAAGTACCTGGCCTATCCACAGTGGGGGGGGGGTGGAAGTACCTGGCCTATCCACAGTGGGGGGATGGAAGGACCTGGCCTATCCACAGGGGGATGGAAGTACCTGGCCTATCCACAGGGGGATGGAAGTACCTGGCCTATCCACAGGGGGATGGAAGTACCTGGCCTATCCACAGGGGGATGGAAGTACCTGGCCTATCCACAGGGGGATGGAAGGACCTGGCCTATCCACAGGGGGATGGAAGGACCTGGCCTATCCACAGGGGGATGGAAGGACCTGGCCTATCCACAGGGGGATGGAAGGACCTGGCCTATCCACAGGGGGATGGAAGGACCTGGCCTATCCACAGGCGGGATGGAAGGACCTGGCCTATCAGCAGTGGGGAATTGGAAAGACTTGGGTGTACGGTAGGGAAAGTGATTGGGAGGACATTGGGGGGGGGCAGGCAATGGAAATAGTCTGGGAGGCCATTTGACTAGATGTTCAACAGTCTTATGGATTGGGGGTAGGATATGTTTGGAAGCCTTTTGAACCTAGACTTGGCGCTCCGGTATCACTTGCCGTGCGGTAGCAGAGAGAACAGTCTATGACTAGAGTGGCTGGAGTCTTTGACAATTTTTGACAATTTTTACGGCTTTCCTCCTTACCGATTCTGCGTTTGGTTCATGATTGTCTCTCATGAGACACTGTAGACACGGAAGTCTATTTCATTTCCTAGAAATCCCTAGAATAAATCTTAAGATTAATCTGTAATGAATTGTGATGTTGCTGCTGGGCAGGTCTGTCTGTTCATTTACCTGTTGTGACACACTGAGGTTCCAAACTCCATTTTTAGACGAGACTGAATTTATGACCAAAATGACGCTATTTACACTTTGTAGACAATGTTGACACTAGAATCAAATGTTTCTCACTCATATCGATGCCACAGGCCATTTTCAGAGGGTATTCGTTACCTTTTAAAGGCATTCGCTCTGTAAAACACACATCCCTTCAAAGTAACTACAAAAACCTGCAACAGTAGTAACAACGACCAGAAGTCCACCTCCTCATTTCATCCTTCCTCTCCCCTGTAGGGTGACCGAGCAGGCGGAGGAGAACAAGATGACAGCCAGCAACCTTGGCATCATCTTCGGCCCCACGCTCATCAAACCCAGACAGACGGACTCCGAGTTGTCCCTGTCCTCCCTGGTGGACTATCCCTACCAGGCACTCATCGTGGAGCTCCTCATCAGACACTATCAGATGATCTTTGATGCCCCCGTCAGCCCCCTGCCTCAGGGCCCCCCAGGCCCCTCTGAGGAGAGCTTCTCCCTAGAGGATCAGGACCCATACCCCCGCTTCACCACTCAAGAGAAGCAGCTCAGCAGACAGTCTCTTGTAGACATCAAGGAGGTGAGTGAGTGAGAAATATGATTAACTTGTGTTATGGATCTAGCTTCTACTGACTAGAACAGCAGTGATGATGACTCTTTTTTTTTTTTCTCTTGCTCTCTCTCTTTGTCTCTCTTTTTTTGTGTTTTTCTCTCTGTTCCTCTGTTTCCTTGTTCCATCGTTCATCGTAGCAGAGCTGTAAAGTCTTTAAGTGTCATTATTCTATAGTATCCTCCACCCATGCAATGAAGGGGATCAGAGATGGGAACCCCACGTCTGATAGGAGGGACTCTACCCCTGGTCAGTATTACTCCACTATAGCCGAACAATAGTACACTGTGTACACTGTTCACATCCTGCAATTTTATTCTGATTCATCCTCTCTGTCCTCTGTAGTAGTAGACGAAGTCCCTGAGGTCCAGAGATCAGGAGGAGAGAGGGGGGAAACGAGCTTGATCCAGGCACCACCTCCCGGGTCCATCTCTGCCACCCCCGCTCCAAGCTGGTCTCCTTGCCTGTCAGCATGCCCGCCGAACGCCTCCTGAACCCGGCCCGAGGCGTGGACGAGACGAACGCCAGGAACACCGCTGATCAAGACAACGGTACCGGGAGCGCCAGGATCGTTACGCAGGACCAGTCGATCGAGGAGGTGTCGGAAGATGAGAAGCCAAAGTCGAGGGTGACCAGCCACTACCGGAACATGGACACAGGAACGCTACGCAGGACCTGGGACAGGCAGTACAAACCTTATGACATCACCCCCAGGACAGCTAAGATCAACCTGCCTATAGCAGACAAGGAGGAGGCCTCGACCAGAAGCCTTTCCACCTTCCTTCGGGAGGGGTGGCTACACCATCGCAGTGTGGCCGGGCAGGACTCTGAGAAGGGAGAAGAACGTGTGGGAGTACATCCAAGTGCCCACTGTATTCAGACCCCCCCCGCACTCTTCTACAAACCCCCACGGGGAGCATGGCCAATACGCTAGGTGACGCAGGGCTAAAGAAGCACGCCACAGTAGCTAACAGCACTGAGGAGGAGGAGGAAGATGATGAGGAAGAGGAGATGGGTCTGGAGGTCACTGTGGATGAGGACACTGTGGATGAGTACTGTGAGGCTCCGCAGCAGGCTGTAGGCCCCTCTGTCCCAGTCCCCCAGCTCCAGTCCTGAAGACTTCAGTCAGCAGGCCAAGCCTGTGTACCAGAGACTACGGCCCAGAAGCTTACAGGACTTGGGGCACCGCAAGGCCCATTTTGTGTGACCGTCTTTATCTCCATCACTCACTGGACGTCGTTACAATTCATTAAGTCATCTTTCTTCTATGACTTGAATTGAAATGTTCATATCTGTATAATATGTGCCATATTGTATAAGAAAACAACACTAAATAATTTCATGATCTGTGAAATTAAATTCCCATGTAGGTGTAATATATTCCTTGTTGTCTGTTTTGGAGACCCTTGTTGTGTGTTTTGGAGACCCTTGTTGTATGTTTTGGAGACCCTTGTTGTATGTTTTGGAGACCCTTGTTGTCTGTTTTGGAGACCCTTGTTGTCTGTTTTGGAGACCCTTGTTGTCTGTTTTGGAGACCCTTGTTGTCTGTTTTGGAGACCCTTGTTGTCTGTTTTGGAGACCCTTGTTGTCTGTTTTGGAGACCCTTGTTGTCTGTTTTGGAGACCCTTGTTGTGTGTTTTGGAGACCCTTGTTGTGTGTTTTTAGAGACCCTTGTGTCTGTTTTTAGAGACCCTTGTGTCTGTTTTTAGAGACCCTTGTGTCTGTTTTTAGAGACCCTTGTCTGTTTTAGAGTTCCGCAGTTGGTGCTGGAAGAAACTGTTGTACTGCAGGTCTCCAAAATGAAGACCGGATGCACTTAGTTAACTACACAACAATGCATGTTTGTAAGTTACTGTTGTAGGTTTCTCTGCAAAATGTCTGTATAAAGAAAGCCATAGAATCAAAACATGCTTCTCGTAACAAATGTTTTATACATGCCATTTTTTTTACAATTCTTTTCTCTTTTTTAAACTGTGAAATTACTTTTACTCATAAAGACAGCTGTGTCGTTACAGAAAAAGAGTGTCCCTTTGAAATTGTGCACCAATGTGGAATTGTAAAAGCCTGTTATATTAAATTAAGTGTCATTTTAATATATGACCACATGGATAATTCAATCAATCTTAGACTTGCTAAAGTGAGAGAGAAAAATCTGAATTGTCCCTCCGTTCACCCTCTGGGACTTCTAGCAAGATGTTAACCCACTTAACCCCCCCCCCAAAATGTCTCCTCGTTTTCACCGTCCTTGTAAAGCCATAGTTATTTTTGTTGCTTTGAAGATCATTATTTACATTGAGCTCCAAAAGTATTGGGCCAGTGACAAGTATGTTGTTTTTGGCTCTGTACTTCAACACTTTGGATTTGAAATGATACAATGACGTTGAGGTTAAAGTGCCGGCTGTCAGCTTTAATTTGAGTTTATTTTCATCCATATCGGGTGAACCGTTTAGAAAGTACAGCACGTTTTGTACATAGTCCCTCCCCGTTTTAGGGGACTAAACATATTGGGACAAATTCACTTCTGTGTATTAAAGTAGTCAAAAGCGTAGTATTTGATCCCATAGTCCTAGTACACAATGATTACATCAAGCTTGCCACTCTACACACTTATTGGATACATTTTCTGTTTGTTTTGGTTGTGTTTCAGATTATTTTGTGCCCAATAGAAATTAATGGTAAATCATTTTTTTGTGTATAGAATATGTTTCCAAACAGTTCTACATTCATGTGGATGCTACCATTATTACGGATAGTCCCGAATGAAACATGAATAATGATGACTAAGACAGTGACAGACATTAATATCATACCCCCAAAGGTCATGCTAACCTCTCACTATTATAATAGCAGGGGAGGTTAGCATTTTTTGGGGGGGTGTATGATATTTATGCCTCTAACTTTCTCACAACAAGTGTGCCACTGCTTCTGGAGCTCACTGTATTTCATGTGATGAGCGATTCATTTACATCTGTCCCTCATTGGGTCGACCCTGTTACGTGAAATAAACACTCATTTGAATATGGTGAAACTATTCCTTTTAAAATATTGAACATGCTGATTAGACCGGGCACAAACATGTTGATTTTGTTTGTCAACACCATACGCGATCAGGACACACAGGTTGAAATATATCATATAAAATACAAATTTTAACCAACTATATTAATTTGGCGACAGGTCGAAACACATGAAACATTCATGGACATTTAGCTAGCTAGCTTGCTGTTGCTAGCTCATTTGTCCTGGGATATAAACATTGGGTTGTTATTTTACCTGAAATATACCAGGTACTTATTTTTCTGGATCTTTGTAGAGTTTTGGCCCATTTTGAGTCTCACAAAATGGCGTGTTCTCTACAACAATGAAACCACAGGTAAAAGGGGAAGCCTAGTTAGTTTCTAGTAACCTCTCCTCTCCTCCTTCAGTCTTCTAGTAACCCCTCTCCTCCTTCAGTCTTCTAGTAACCTCTCCTCTCCTCCTTCAGTCTTCTAGTAATCTCTCCTCCTTCAGTCTTCTAGTAACCTCTCCTCTCCTCCTTCAGTCTTCTTCTTCTGTGGACTTTATATGGCTGTTGGCAACCAACATTAAGGTGTATTACCACCACCAACTGGACTGGAGTGTGGACCTCAGTTTATCTTTCAATCACCCACATGGGTATATGCTCCTATAAACCAATGAGGAGATGGGAGAGGCGGGACTTGCAGAGCTAGAACCAAGTTCTATAATAGCTTGCAAAACTAGAACCAAGTTCTATAATAGCTTGCAAAACTAGAACCAAGTTCTATAATAGCGCCTGGCTACGCAGACGCTCGTTGACGACCCCTGAGCAGTGTGAGTGCAATGATTGAATAACACGTATGTGTGCATTTATTTTGCAACGTGAGCGGTGTGGTCAGCATGTAATACTAATACAACAGGTGTGGTCAGCATGTAATACTAATACAACAGGTGTGGTCAGCATGTAATACTAATACAACAGGTGTGGTCAGCATGTAATACTAATACAACAGGTGTGGTCAGCATGTAATACTAATACAACAGGTGTGGTCAGCATCTACTACTAATACAACAGGTGTGGTCAGCATGTAATACTAATACAACAGGTGTGGTCAGCATGTAATACTAATACAACAGGTGTGGTCAGCATGTAATACTAATACAACAGGTGTGGTCAGCATGTAATACTAATACAACAGATGTGGTCAGCATGTACTACTAATACAACAGGTGTGGTCAGCATGTAATACTAATACAACAGGTGTGGTCAGCATGTAATACTAATACAACAGGTGTGGTCAGCATGTAATAATAATACAACAGGTGTGGTCAGCATGTACTACTAATACAACAGGTGTGGTCAGCATGTAATACTAATACAACAGGTGTGGTCAGCATGTAATACTAATACAACCGGTGTGGTCAGCATGTAATACTAATACAACAGGTGTGGTCAGCATGTAATACTAATACAACAGGTGTGGTCAGCATGTAATACTAATACAACCGGTGTGGTCAGCATGTACTACTAATACAACAGGTGTGGTCAGCATGTAATACTAATACAACCGGTGTGGTCAGCATGTACTACTAATACAACAGGTGTGGTCAGCATGTAATACTAATACAACAGGTGTGGTCAGCATGTAATACTAATACAACAGGTGTGGTCAGCATGTAATACTAATACAACAGGTGTGGTCAGCATGTAATACTAATACAACAGGTGTGGTCAGCATGTAATACTAATACAACAGGTGTGGTCAGCATGTAATACTAAAATCATAGTGTGAAAGCAGGTGAGCTGGTTTTCCTCTTTATGGCCATTTTATGATGTTTTGTTGTGGAAAACTGTGTACCCTGTTACCCATACAGTTAGGCTAGACATGTTTTACATTTGTTTGTCTTTAGTGAAGCTTGCATTCAATTGCCACTCCTTGTTGCAAACAACAATCTTCCATTCCACCTGTCACAAAAGGGGATTTATGGCTGATTTAAGATTAAATAATCAACTCTGTTACTTTATTGGGCACTTTATAGTATTTTATTTATTTATTTAACCTCTTGGGATGTCTTTCATAAAGTTGAACATGTGGTCTTTAAATGGTACCTAAATGGTGGAACGACCCATATCATGTGGTGAAACGATCCATATCATGTGGTGGAACGACCCATATCATGTGGTGGAACAACTCATATGTGGTGAAACGACCCATATCATGTGGTGGAACGACCCATATCATGTGGTGGAACGACCCATATCATGTGGTGGAACGACCCATATCATGCGGTGAAACGACCCATATCATGCGGTGCAACGACACATATACGGTGGAACGACCCATATTATGTGGTGGAACGACCCCTATCATGTGGTGGAACGACCCATATCATGTAGTGGAACGACCCATATACGGTGGAACGACCCATATCATGTGGTGGAATGACCCCTATCATGTGGTGGAACGACCCATATCATACGGTGGAACGACCCATATCATGTGATGGAACGACCCACATGTGGTGGAACGACCCACATCATGTGGTGGAACGACCCATATCATGTGGTGAAACGATCCATATCATGTCGTGGAACGACCCATATCATACGGTGGAACGACCCATATCATGTGGTGGAACGACCCATATCATGTGATGGAACGACCCACATGTGGTGGAACGACCCACATCATGTGGTGGAACGACCCATATCATGTGGTGGAACGACCCACATCATGTGGTGGAATGACACATATCATGTGGTGGAACGACTCATATCATGTGGTGGAACGACCCACATCATGTGATGGAACGACCCACATCATGTGATGGAACGACCCACATCATGTGATGGAACGACCCATATCATGTGATGGAAAGACCCATATCATGTGATGGAAAGACCCATATAATGTGGTGGAACGACCCACATCATGTGGTGGAACGACCCATATCATGTGGTGGAACGACCCATATACGGTGGAACGACCCATATCATGTGGTGGAACGACCCCTATCATGTGATGGAACGACCCACATCATGTGGTGGAACGACCCATATCATGTGATGGAACGACCCATATCATGTGATGGAACGACCCACATCATGTGGTGGAACGACCCATATCATACAGTGGAACGACCCATATACGGTGGAACGACCCATATCATGCGGTGAAACGACCCATATCATGCGGTGCAACGACCCATATCATGCGGTGCAACGACCCATATGCGGTGCAACGACCCATATACGGTGGAACAACTCATATCTGTTCTATAAAGTTTTTGTAAGCTGTATTTGTATGTTTATTTGCCCAAAACAATCATTTCAACAAGTGTTACGGTAGAGTGCATCGCCACTTTATCAAACAAGTTATATGCACTTACCTATGCTTAATCCAGACTTCCACAGATTTTGTGCATTACACATTTCTACCTTTTGTAATGCAGTATTTTGTATACAGTATTACTATTTGAATATAGTCATTTGAAAGGTTACAATGAATAATTGTACAAGGTGCCTGGTTCCTCTCTAGGTTTCTTCCTAGGTTTTGGCCTTTCTAGGGAGTTTTTCCTAGCCACCGTGCTTCAACACCTGCATTGCTTGCTGTTTGGGGTTTTAGGCTGGGTTTCTGTTTCAGCTGATGTACGAAGGGCTATATAAATACATTTGATTTGATTTTGATTTGATTTTGACTTTATCAAACCTTTAACTGCTTGTGTTTTGCTCGTTTTAACGAGGATGAGTCCCTCGTCTTTATCTATTGCTTGATTGACACTTAGGCATTGTATTGCATAGGGACGTGTCTGGATGTAAGTCAATGGCGGTGTGCTACAAACCTACACTTCAACCTTACATCAACCTTCTTCTTCTATGCATTTATCTGGAAGGGCCTTGGTCAGGGAGGTGACCAAGAGCCTGATGGTCATTCTGACAGAGGTCCAGAGTTCCTCTGTGGAGATGGGAGAACCTTCTAGAAGGACAACCATCTCTGCAGCACTCCACCGATCAGGCCTTTATGGTAGAGTGGCCAGACGGAAGCCACTCCTCAGGAAAAGGCACATGACAGGCAAATTTGGATTTTGCAAAAATGCGCCGAATCGACTCTCAGACCACGAGAAACAAGATTCTCTGGTCTGATGAAACCAAGATTGAACTATTTGGCCTGAATGCCAAGCGTCACATCTGGAGGAAACCTGGCATGTATTTAATTGCTTTTAGAATAAGGCTGTAATGTAACAAAATGTGGAAAAAGTCAAGGGGTCTCAATACTTTCCAAATGCACTGTAGTTTAGAAATGATCACATCTAAATCTGAAATGGTGAAAGAAAGGACGTTAACAGAACATGTAATTGATACTATTAAACACAACTATGATTCAGCTAGGCAGATCGGATTCAACTATCAACGAGGCAGATCTGATTCAACTAGGCAGATCGGATTCAACTATCAACGAGGCAGATCTGATTCAACTAGGCAGATCGGATTCAACTATCAACGAGGCAGATCTGATTCAACTAGGCAGATCTGATTCAAGAGAGGCAGATCTGATTCAACTAGGCAGATCTGATTCAAGTGAGGCAGATCTGATTCAAGTGAGGCAGATCTGATTCAAGTGAGGCAGATCTGATTCAAGTGAGGCAGATCTGATTCAACTAGGCAGATCTGATTCAACTAGGCAGATCTGATTCAACTAGGCAGATCTGATTCAAGTAAGGACGTTCTTGCCTACTTCACCCATAATTCATTTCATTAAACACAAAAAAAGTAGTTTATAGTTCCAGTATTTAGCTTCAACACACACCATTTTTGGGGGGGGGGAATTAACCACTGAAAACACTACCAAGATTGGAATTTACACTGAAAAAAGGCAACATGTAAAGTGTTGGTCCCTTATTTCATGAGCAAAAGAAAATAATCCAAAACATTTTCCATTGGCACAAAAAGCTCATTGATCTAAAATGGCTTTGCATCCATGTTAGTGAGCTTGTATCCTTTGCCAATATAATCCTTCCACCTGACAGGTGTATTTCTGTCTTTAATAAATCCCTTTTGTGCTGAAAAACTCATTCTGATTGGCTGGGCCTGGCTCCCCAGTGGGTGGGCCTGTGAAATCAATAGGTAAGGTCCTAATGAATTTATTTCAATTGACTGATTTTCTTATATGAACTGTAACTCTGTCAAATCTTTTAAATTGTTGCATGTTGCGTTTATATTTTTTTTCCAGGATAGTTCCACTACCACCATGCTAACGCAACATTCAGTTTGAATTACATGTAGTTCACTACTCCCCAACACTGTAAGCTTGTTATTTTCACCACAGTATAACTCTTTATTTTGTGAGAAAGTAATTCACGTGTTTACCTTCCTAACAGAACTTATACTGTAAGCATGGTTCTATCTGGGACCCAATGCTAACATTCCCATGCTAATGGTTCTATCTGGGACCCAATGCTAACATTCCCATGCTAATGGTTCTATCTGGGACCCAATGCTAACATTCCCATGCTAATGGTTCTATCTGGGACCCAATGCTAACATTCCCATGCTAATGGTTCTATCTGGGACCCAATGCTAACATTCCCATGCTAATGGTTCTATCTGGGACCCAATGCTAACATTCCCATGCTAATGGTTCTATCTGGGACCCAATGCTAACATTCCCATGCTAATGGTTCTATCTGGGACCCAACGCTAACATTCCCATGCTAATGGTTCTATCTGGGATCCAACGCTAACATTCCCATGCTAATGGTTCTATCTGGGACCCAACGCTAACATTCCCATGCTAATGGACCTATCTGGGACCCAACGCTAACATTCCCATGCTAATGGTTCTATCTGGGTCCCAGCGCTAACATTCCCATGCTAATGGATCTATATGGGACCCAACGCTAACATTCCCATGCTAATGGTTCTATCTGGGACCCAACGCTAACATTCCCATGCTAATGGTTCTATCTGGGACCCAACGCTAACATTCCCATGCTAATGGTTCTATCTGGGATCCAACGCTAACATTCCCATGCTAATGGTTCTATCTGGGACCCAACGCTAACATTCCCATGCTAATGGTTCTATCTGGGACCCAACGCTAACATTCCCAACGCTAACATTCCCATGCTAATGGTTCTATCTGGGACCCAACGCTAACATTCCCATGCTAATGGTTCTATCTGGGACCCAACGCTAACATTCCCATGCTAATGGTTCTATCTGGGACCCAACGCTAACATTCCCATGCTAATGGTTCTATCTGGGACCCAACGCTAACATTCCCATGCTAATGGTTCTATCTGGGACCCAACGCTAACATTCCCATGCTAATGGTTCTATCTGGGACCCAACGCTAACATTCCCATGCTAATGGTTCTATCTGGGACCCAACGCTAACATTCCCATACTGTTTTTAGTTATTTTTAATTTAACCTCCATTTGACTAGGCAACTCAGTTAAGAACAAATTCGTATTTACAATGACGGCCTACCGGGGAACAGTGGGTTAACTATCTTGTTCAGTTGCAGAACAACAGATTTTTACTTTGTCAGTTTGTGGATTTGATCCAGCAAACGTTCAGTTATTGGCCGAACGCTCTAACCACTAGGCTACCTACTGCCCGTAATGATGCTTATGCATTCTCATTCTGATCTGACAACTCCTAAGACCACTCTGCTGGAAAAAAAAAGAACTCCCAAAATGATGGATCTTCTACCTAGAATGATGCTGAGTGCATTCCAGTCGGTGATTGATTGTGTAAGGTCTGCCCCTCCCTCGGCTTACCACCATACACACTGAGAACATTTCCCAGGGTTCAACCTTTTATCCCGTCATTCCTCAGTGAGATGGACACTTCTGTCTTCCTTCATGTCTGGATGTTTCACATGTCAACGTCTCCCTCTTATAGGTGTCAGTGTGTCCCCAAAGTTTCAAAGGACTATCTTGTTAGTCTTCAATGTAAAGGAATACCGCTTCAATTTTCACTGAGGATTTTTCAAGTTCCTATCACCATCTCCCTGATATTATCAACTCAATGGTGCATCCTTCTCCTATTATCTGAGGTTTAAACCATTATTTCCTCTCTCTCTCTCTCTCTCTCTGTTTCTCTCTGTCCATTTTCAAATAAAAAAATGTACTTTATTGGCATGACGCATCGATACATTTTGCCAAAAAAAGATTTGTCATGGGCCCTCAGATCCTCTAAGTTTTTCAGCTGCACCATTGAGAGCCTCTTGACTGGCTGCATCACCGCTTGGTATGACAACTGCTTGGCATCCGACTGCAAGGCGAGCTCCCTTGCCATCCAAGACCTCTATACCAGGCGGTGTCAGAGGAAGGCCCTAAAAAATTGTTCGAAGACTCCAGCCACCCAAGTCATAAACTGTTCTCTCTGCTACCACACGTCAAGCGGTACCGAT
This sequence comes from Oncorhynchus tshawytscha, assembly GCF_018296145.1. Taxonomy (NCBI): domain Eukaryota; kingdom Metazoa; phylum Chordata; class Actinopteri; order Salmoniformes; family Salmonidae; genus Oncorhynchus; species Oncorhynchus tshawytscha. The sequence goes on along the minus strand of NC_056457.1, from coordinate 32,746,851 downwards.
GCACCAAGTCTGGAACCAACAGGACCCTGAACAGCTTCTAACCCCTAAGCCATAAGACTGATAATTAGTTAGTTAAATAGTTAACCAAATAGCTACCCAGACAATCTGTGTTGGCCCTTTATGCACAAACCTTTTAAAATGATGACATCTGCTGTTACTGTTAATTATCTGTCGCTTTATTCCTAGTTATACATACATGTCTACCTCAATTACCCCGTACCCCTGCACACAACTCAGTACTGGTACCATGTGTATATAGCCTAGTTATTACCTCGTACCCCTGCACACAACTCAGTGCTGGTACCATGTGTATATAGCCTAGTTATTACCTCGTACCCCTGCACACAACTCAGTACTTGTACCATGTGTATATAGCCTAGTTATTACCTCATACCCCTGCCCACAACTCAGTACTGGTACCATGTGTATATAGCCTAGTTATTACCTCGTACCCCTGCACACAACTCAGTACTGGTACCATGTGTATATAGCCTAGTTATTACCTCATACCCCTGCACACAACTCAGTACTGGTACCATGTGTATATAGCCTAGTTATTACCTCGTACCCCTGCCCACAACTCAGTACTGGTACCATGTGTATATAGCCTAGTTATTACCTCGTACCCCTGCACACAACTCAGTACTGGTACCATGTGTATAAAGCCTAGTTATTACCTCGTACCCCTGCACACAACTCAGTACTGGTACCATGTGTATATAGCCTAGTTATTACCTCGTACCCCTGCACACAACTCAGTACTGGTACCATGTGTATATAGCCTAGTTATTACCTCGTACCCCTGCCCACAACTCAGTACTGGTACCATGTGTATATAGCCTAGTTATTACCTCGTAACCCTGCACACAACTCAGTACTGGTACCATGTGTATATAGCCTAGTTATTACCTCATACCCCTGCCCACAAGTCAGTACTGGTACCATGTGTATATAGCCTAGTTATTACCTCGTACCCCTGCACACAACTCAGTACTGGTACCATGTGTATATAGCCTAGTTATTACCTCGTACCCCTGCACACAACTCAGTACTGGTACCATGTGTATATAGCCTAGTTATTACCTCATACCCCTGCCCACAACTCAGTACTGGTACCATGTGTATATAGCCTAGTTATTACCTCATAGCCCTGCACACAACTCAGTACTGGTACCATTTGTATATAGCCTAGTTATTACCTCGTACCCCTGCACACAACTCAGTACTGGTACCATGTGTATATAGCCTAGTTATTACCTCGTACCCCTGCACACAACTCAGTACTGGTACCATGTGTATATAGCCTAGTTATTACCTCGTACCCTTGCACACAACTCAGTACTGGTACCATGTGTATATAGCCTAGTTATTACCTCGTACCCCTGCACACAACTCAGTACTGGTACCATGTGTATATAGCCTAGTTATTACCTCGTACCCCTGCACACAACTCAGTGCTGGTACCATGTGTATATAGCCTAGTTATTACCTCGTACCCCTGCACACAACTCAGTACTGGTACCATGTGTATATAGCCTAGTTATTACCTCGTACCCCTGCACACAACTCAGTACTGGTACCATGTGTATATAGCCTAGTTATTACCTCGTACCCCTGCCCACAACTCAGTACTGGTACCATGTGTATATAGCCTAGTTATTACCTCATACCCCTGCACACAACTCAGTACTGGTACCCTGTGTATATAGCCTAGTTATCATTAGTACTGGTACCCTGTGTATATAGCCTAGTTATCATTAGTACTGGTACCCTGTGTATATAGCCTAGTTATTGAACACACATTGAGTAACAATCTTCATTATCTTTCTATTATAAAAAAAATGTATGGCCTTCTAATTTGCCCTCTGCTAAAGACAATTCTGCTCCGGAGGGGGAGTGGGAGAACAACAAGCAAAGCTGTCCGTCTCTTTTGTGTCCCTTCACTGTCTCTCCTAGGACCCTCCATCTGAGTGGGCCTTCACTGTCTCTCCTAGGACCCTCCATCTGAGTGGGCCTTCACTGTCTCTCCTAGGACCCTCCATCTGAGTGGGCCTTCACTGTCTCCCCTAGGACCCTCCACCTGAGTGGGCCTTCACTGTCTCTCCTAGGACCCTCCATCTGAGTGGGCCTTCACTGTCTCTCCTAGGACCCTCCATCTGAGTGGGCCTTCAATGTCTCTCCTAGGACCCTCCATCTGAGTGGGCCTTCACTGTCTCTCCTAGGACCCTCCATCTGACTGGGCCTTCACTGTCTCTCCTAGGACCCTCCACCTGACTCGGCCTTCACTGTCTCTCCTATGACCCTCCATCTGAGTGGGCCTTCACTATCTCTCCTAGGACCCTCCATCTGAGTGGGCCTTCACTGTCTCTCCTAGGACCCTCCATCTGACTGGGCCTTCACTGTCTCTCCTAGGACCCTCCATCTGAGTGGGCCTTCACTGTCTCTCCTAGGACCCTCCATCTGACTGGGCCTTCACTGTCTCTCCTAGGACCCTCCATCTGAGTGGGCCTTCACTGTCTCTCCTAGGACCCTAAATCTGAGTGGGCCTTCACTGTCTCTCCTAGGACCCTCCATCTGACTGGGCCTTCACTGTCTCTCCTAGGACCCTCCATCTGAGTGGGCCTTCACTATCTCTCCTAGGACCCTCCATCTGAGTGGGCCTTCACTGTCTCTCCTAGGACCCTCCATCTGAGTGGGCCTTCACAGTCTCTAATAGGACCCTCCATCTGAGTGGGCCTTCACTGTCTCTCCTAGGACCCTCCATCTGAGTGGGCTTTCACTGTCTCTCCTAGGTCCCTCCATCTGAGTGGGCCTTCACTGTCTCTCCTAGGACCCTCCATCTGAGTGGGCCTTCACTGTCTCTCCTAGGACCCTCCATTTGTCTGGGCCTTCACTGTGTCTCTTACGACCCTCTATCAGAGTGGGCCTTCACTGTGTCTCTTAGGAACCTCTATCAGAGTGGGCCTTCACTGTCTCTCCTAGGACACTCCATCTGACTGGGCCTTCACTGTCTCTCCTAGGACCCTCCATCTGAGTGGGCCTTCACTGTCTCTCCTAGGACCCTCCATCTGACTGGGCCGTCTCTTAGGACCCTCTATCAGAGTGGGCCTTCACTGTCTCTCCTAGGACCCTCCATCTGACTGGGCCTTCACTGTCTATGCTAGGACCCTCCATCTGAGTGGGCCTTCACTGTCTCTCCTAGGACCCTCCACCTGACTGGGCCTTCACTGTCTCTCCTAGGACCCTCCATCTGAGTGGGCCTTCACTGTCTCTCCTAGGACCCTCCATCTGACTGGGCCGTCTCTTAGGACCCTCTATCAGAGTGGGCCTTCACTGTCTCTCCTAGGACCCTCCATCTGACTGGGCCTTCACTGTCTCTCCTAGGACCCTCCATCTGAGTGGGCCTTCACTGTCTCTCCTAGGACCCTCCACCTGACTGGGCCTTCACTGTCTCTCCTAGGACCCTCCATCTGAGTGGGCCTTCACGGTCTCTCCTAGGAACCTCCATCTGAGTGTGCCTTCTGGGTAAGTGGGTGAGGCCTCGTGCCCTAGGGGGTAATAGAGAGGGGTAAAAAGAGGGCACCCTGTTCCTCTCTCTCTGTGTGGATCACATGCCCTCTCTGTCTTTGTCTCCTGTAAGACTAACTGCACTTCAGTGTGACAGAGTAAACTGGCCTGGTTGAGCCCAATTAGCTACAGGTGTCAGTCTGACTGACTGCTCTCCCTTTCAGCTCCACCACAGTGAACGCAGTCTACGGAATCCCATTGGCTGGTGTACACAGGAACAGGAATGGGAGAAGCTGATTGAAGAGCGTAGCACATTGTTTTGTCATTGGATGCTACAATGCACAGTAGGGACGATGGTTTGCCAACTAATTTGTGTGTGTCATATGTTATGCCATCTTATTGAGTGTGTGTGTGTGTGTGTTCATCTCAGTTGTTCCCCCCTGGGCCCATTCATGGCCTCCGCGGTGGTAATAGGCAGTGTTGAATGGCTCAATCAGACACGCTGTGGCTGCAATAGGAAGCCAGATGGCGAGGTGTCAGAGGAGATGAGACTGCCCCCCCCGGGCTGTTCCCATGGTCACATCCACACACACTTGGCTCCAAATAGGACGTGGTGGTGGTGGTGCTGGGGTGTGTGTATAGACCATCGGGTCTAAGCAGGGTTGGCTGGTGTACAGCTCAGCTCAGGATACTGACGGTCGGTGTATCTGCACAGTGGTGGCTCCTGAACAGAACCTCTGCTCCAGAGACGCCAAGGGAAGACAGCTCCGCCAGCTACTGGAGAAGGTCACACACAAAGCAATACAGACACATACAGTACATACTCTCTCTATCAGGGCCGGTTCCAGGGCCTTGTGTCTGCTAGGGGGCCCCCAACCAATGCATGAGTGTGTGTGTCTGTGTGTCTGTCTGTGTTCTAGGATCAGTGTGTTTCATATATTCACATGATACTCTTCCTCATAAAGAAACCAAAATGATATTGAAGTATACTGTTACTCCTTCCAGGTTCAAATATCTATTAATACCTACATGGCTTGTCTAGCTACAGACACTAAATACCAAGGGGTCTAGCTACAGACACTAAATACCAAGGGGTTTAGCTACAGACACTAAATACCAAGGGGTCTAGCCACTAAATACCAAGGGGTCTAGCTACAGACACTAAATACCAAGGGGTCTAGCTACAGACACGAAATACCAAGGGGTCTAGCTACAGACACGAAATACCAAGGGGTCTAGCCACTAAATACCAAGGGGTCTAGCTACAGACACTAAATACCAAGGGGTCTAGCTACAGACACTAAATACCGAGGGGTCTAGCTACAGACACTAAATACCGAGGGGTCTAGCTACAGACACTAAATACTGAGGGGTCTAGCTACAGACACTAAATACCAAGGGGTTTAGCCACAGAAACTAAATACCAAGGGGTCTAGCCACTAAATACTAAGGGGTCTAGCTACAGACACTAAATACCAAGGGGTCTAGCCAATAAATGCCAAGGGGTCTAGCTACAGACACTAAATACCAAGGGGTCAAGCTACAGACACTAAATACCAAGGGGTCTAGCTACAGACACTAAATACCAAGGGGTCTAGCCACTAAATACCAAGGGGTCTAGCTACAGACACTAAATACCAAGTGGTCTAGCTACAGACACGAAATACCAAGGGGTCTAGCTACAGACACTAAATACCAAGGGGTCTAGCCACTAAATACCAAGGGGTCTAGCTACAGACACTAAATACCAAGGGGTCTAGCTACAGACACTAAATACCGAGGGGTCTAGCTACAGACACTAAATACCGAGGGGTCTAGCTACAGACACTAAATACTGAGGGGTCTAGCTACAGACACTAAATACCGAGGGGTTTAGCCACAGAAACTAAATACCAAGGGGTCTAGCCACTAAATACTAAGGGGTCTAGCTACAGACACTAAATACCAAGGGGTCTAGCCAATAAATGCCAAGGGGTCTAGCTACAGACACTAAATACCAAGGGGTCTAGCTACAGACACTAAATACCAAGGGGTCAAGCTACAGACACTAAATACCAAGGGGTCTAGCTACAGACACTAAATACCAAGGGGTCTAGCCACTAAATACCAAGGGGTCTAGCTACAGACACTAAATACCAAGGGGTCTAGCTACAGACACTAAATACCAAGGGGTCTAGCTACAGACACTAAATACCAAGGGGTTTAGCTACAGACACTAAATACCAAGGGGTCTAGCCACTAAATACCAAGGGGTCTAGCTACAGACACTAAATACCAAGGGGTCTAGCTACAGACACTAAATACCAAGGGGTCTAGCCACTAAATACCAAGGGGTCTAGCTGCAGACACTAAATACCAAGGGGTCTAGCTACAGACAGTAAATACCAAGGGGTCTAGCTACAGACACTAAATACCGAGGGGTCTAGCTACAGACACTAAATACTGAGGGGTCTAGCTACAGACACTAAATACCGAGGGGTCTAGCTACAGACACTAAATACCAAGGGGTCTAGCTACAGACACTAAATACCAAGTGGTCTAGCCACTAAATACCGAGGGGTCTAGCTGCAGACACTAAATACCAAGGGGTCTAGCTACAGACAGTAAATACCAAGGGGTCTAGCTACAGACACTAAATACCGAGGGGTCTAGCTACAGACACTAAATACCGAGGGGTCTAGCCACTAAATACCAAGGGGTCTAGCTACAGACACTAAATACCAAGAAAATACCTGCTGTGGTTATTTTTTAGAGATGACAGTGTTTGATTGTCATTTCTCATTAATTTCACCCTCATTTTTCTCTCCTCTCTCTTTCCCACATTTCCTCTTCCCATATCCCCTCTCTCTCTTTCCCACATTTCCTCTTCCCATATCCCCTCTCTCTCTTTCCTACATTTCCTCTTCCCATCCCCTCTCTCTCTTTCCCACATTTCCTCTTCCCATATCCCCTCTCTCTCTTTCCCACATTTCCTCTTCCCATATCCCCTCTCTCTCTTTCCCACATTTCCTCTTCCCCATCCTCTCCATTTTCCACCAATCATCTTTCCATTTTTTTTCTCCTTCCTCTGTTTCCTCCTCTCCTCCCCTAGCTTCATGCTGGTGTTGAACTGTTGCTTCCTATCTTGATGGAGCAGGTGAGGGGTCTACTGTGTGTCTATGATGGTGAGGGGTCTACTGTGTGTCTATGATGGTGAGGGGTCTACTGTGTGTCTATGATGGTGAGGGGTCTACTGTGTGTCTATGATGGTGAGAGGTCTACTGTGTGTCTATGACGGTGAGGGGTCTACTGTGTGTCTATGACGGTGAGGGGTCTACTGTGTGTCTATGACGGTGAGGGGTCTACTGTGTGTCTATGATGGTGAGGGGTCTACTGTGTGTCTATGATGGTGAGGGGTCTACTGTGTGTCTATGATGGTGAGGGGTCTACTGTGTGTCTATGATGGTGAGGGGTCTACTGTGTGTCTATGATGGTGAGGGGTCTACTGTGTGTCTATGATGGTGAGGGGTCTACTGTGTGTCTGATGGTAAGGGGTCTACTGTGTGTCTATGATGGTGAGGGGTCTACTGTGTGTCTATGATGGTGAGGGGTCTACTGTGTGTCTATGATGGTGAGGGGTCTACTGTGTGTCTATGATGGTGAGAGGTCTACTGTGTGTCTATGACGGTGAGGGGTCTACTGTGTGTCTATGACGGTGAGGGGTCTACTGTGTGTCTATGATGGTGAGGGGTCAACTGTGTGTCTATGATGGTGAGGGGTCTACTGTGTGTCTATGATGGTGAGAGGTCTACTGTGTGTCTATGATGGTGAGGGTTCTACTGTGTGTCTATGACGGTGAGGGGTCTACTGTGTGTCTATGATGGTGAGGGGTCTACTGTGTGTCTATGATGGTGAGAGGTCTACTGTGTGTCTATGATGGTGAGGGGTCTACTGTGTGTCTATGATGGTGAGGGGTCTACTGTGTGTCTATGATGGTGAGGGGTCTACTGTGTGTCTATGATGGTGAAGAGAATCATCCTTGAGAAGGAGCTCAGGCTAAAAGAGACTCTGAAGTCCATGGGGTCACTAAAGGGCTCCCGGGGGTCACCAACAGGCTCTCGGGGGTCACCTGGTTCATAGACTTCTTCCTTGTGATGGCTTCCAGCACCTCCATGTCCACTGGGATCCTCATGGTGAGGAGAGATGGGAGGAGAGAGGGAGGAGAGATGGGAGGAGAGAGGGAGGAGAGATGGGAGGAGAGGAAGGGAGGGAGGGGTGGGGTGGGAGAGAGGGAGGTACACCACTGGGATCCTCATGGTGAGGAGAGATGGGAGGAGAGAGGGAGGAGAGAGGAAGGGAGGGAGGGGTGGGGTCGGAGAGAGGGAGGTACACCACTGGGATCCTCATGGTGAGGAGAGATGGGAGGAGAGAGGAAGGGAGGGTGGGGTGGGAGAGAGGGAGGTACACCACTGGGATCCTCATGGTGAGGAGAGATGGGAGGAGAGAGGAAGGGAGGGAGGGGTGGGGTGGGAGAGAGGTACACCACTGGGATCCTCATGGTGAGGAGAGATGGGAGGAGAGAGGAAGGGAGGGAGGGGTGGGAGAGAGGGAGGTACACCACTGGGATCCTCATGGTGAGGAGAGATGGGAGGAGAGATGGGAGGAGAGATGGGAGGAGAGAGGGAGGAGAGATGGGAGGAGAGATGGGAGGAGAGATGGGAGGAGAGATGGGAGGAGAGAGGGAGGAGAGAGGAAGGGAGGGACGGGTGGGAGAGAGGGAGGTACACCACTGGGATCCTCACGGTGAGGAGAGATGGGAGGAGAGAGGGAGGAGAGATGGGAGGAGAGAGAAAGGGAGGGAGGGGTGGGGTGGGAGAGAGGGAGGTACACCACTGGGATCCTCATGGTGAGGAGAGATGGGAGGAGAGAGGGAGGAGAGAGAGGGAGGGTGGGAGGGGTGGGGTGGGAGAGAGGGAGGTACACCACTGGGATTCTCACGGTGAGGAGAGATGGGAGGAGAGATGGGAGGATAGAGGAAGGGAGGGAGGGGTGGGGTCGGAGAGAGGGAGGTACACCACTGGGATCCTCATGGTGAGGAGAGAGGAAGGGAGGGTGGGGTGGGGTGGGAGAGAGGGAGGTACACCACTGGGATCCTCATGGTGAGGAGAGATGGGAGGAGAGATGGGAGGAGAGAGGAAGGGAGGGAAGGGTGGGGTGGGAGAGAGGTACACCACTGGGATCCTCATGGTGAGGAGAGATGGGAGGAGAGAGGAAGGGAGGGAGGGGTGGGAGAGAGGGAGGTACACCACTGGGATCCTCATGGTGAGGAGAGATGGGAGGAGAGAGGGAGGAGAGATGGGAGGAGAGATGGGAGGAGAGATGGGAGGAGAGATGGGAGGAGAGAGGGAGGAGAGATGGGAGGAGAGAGGGAGGAGAGAGGGAGGAGAGAGAAAGGGAGGGAGGGGTGGGAGAGAGGGAGGTACACCACTGGGATCCTCATGGTGAGGAGAGATGGGAGGAGAGAGGGAGGAGAGTGGGAGGAGAGAGGAAGGGAGGGAGGGGTGGGGTGGGAGAGAGGGAGGTACACCACTGGGATTCTCACGGTGAGGAGAGATGGGAGGAGAGATGGGAGGAGAGAGGAAGGGAGGGAGGGGTGGGGTGGGAGAGAGGGAGGTACACCACTGGGATCCTCATGGTGAGGAGAGATGGGAGGAGAGAGGGAGGAGAGAGGGAGGAGAGAGGAAGGGAGGGAGGGGTGGGGTCGGAGAGAGGGAGGTACACCACTGGGATCCTCATGGTGAGGAGAGATGGGAGGAGAGAGGAAGGGAGGGTGGGGTGGGGTGGGAGAGAGGGAGGTACACCACTGGGATCCTCATGGTGAGGAGAGATGGGAGGAGAGAGGAAGGGAGGGAGGGGTGGGGTGGGGTGGGAGAGAGGTACACCACTGGGATCCTCATGGTGAGGAGAGATGGGAGGAGAGAGGAAGGGAGGGAGGTGTGGGGTGGGAGAGAGGGAGGTACACCACTGGGATCCTCATGGTGAGGAGAGATGGGAGGAGAGAGGGAGGAGAGATGGGAGGCGAGATGGGAGGAGAGAGGGAGGAGAGATGGGAGGAGAGATGGGAGGAGAGATGGGAGGAGAGATGGGAGGAGAGATGGGAGGAGAGAGGAAGGGAGGGTGGGGTGGGGTGGGAGAGAGGGAGGTACACCACTGGGATCCTCATGGTGAGGAGAGATGGGAGGAGAGATGGGAGGAGAGAGGAAGAGAGGGAGGGGTGGGAGGTACACCACTGGGAGCCTCATGGTGAGGAGAGATGGGAGGAGAGAGGAAGGGAGGGAGGGGTGGGGTGGGAGAGAGGGAGGTACACCACTGGGATCCTCATGGTGAGGAGAGATGGGAGGAGAGAGGAAGGAGAGAGGGAGGAGAGAGGAAGGGAGGGAGGGGTGGGGTGGGAGAGAGGGAGGTACACCACCTTAATCCTCACGGTGAGGAGAGATGTGAGGAGAGAGGGAGGAGAGAGGAAGGGAGGGAGGGGTGGGGTGGGAGAGAGGGAGGTACACCACTGGGATCCTCACGGTGAGGAGAGATGGGAGGAGAGAGGGAGGAGAGAGGAAGGGAGGGAGGGGTGGGGTGGGAGAGAGGGAGGTACACCACTGGGATCCTCATGGTCAGGAGAGATGGGAGGAGAGAGGGAGGGAGGGGTGGGGTCGGGTGGGAGAGAGGGAGGTACACCTGCTTTCATAGCTTCCTTGTGATGTTTGCCAGCACCGCCCTGCTCGCTGGGATCATCCTGGTCAGTCCTAGTTGGCCCCACGTTGTAAATGACCAAAATGACTAGTTAGTCAATGAGTACCCCTTTCCTGCAGTCAAATGATCAAATTGCCCTCTAGTGGCCTCATGGATGGAATGTTATTTTTAATTACATAATTAATAAACTTTTTCTTTTTTTTTACCTGACAAAAATCTGGTGTTTCTATGTCAAACAGTTTAATCATTTTTCAATCTTCTGTTATGTGTGTAATATGTAATATTGGGATGAACACTCAAAATTGAATACATTTCAACTCTGTATCTGACACAGTACAGGTGTCTTGTTTTTGTAAGCCATGTGTGTGAGGTGTATACTTTTGTTTCAAGGTAGATTTGTTTAAGACTACCCAGAAACACTCTGTGTGACCCTGATTTAGCCCACTGAAGCAAAAGCTTGAACAGCAGTCTAAGGCACTGCAACTTAGTGCAAGAGGTTTCACTAAAGTCCCTGGTTCAAATCCAGGCTGTATCACATCCGGCCGTGATTGGGAGTCCCGTAGGGCGGTGCACAATTGGCCCAGCGTCGTCCGGGTTTCGCCGGGGCAGGCCGTCATTGTAAATGCACATTTTTTCTTAACTGCCTTGCCGAGTTAAATAAAGGTTAAATTAAAACATTTTTTTTAAACATTGCTTTACAGAGCAGAACCTTTTAGGTTGCAGTTTGGAGTGTACTGTTGTGACCTCTAGTGGAAGAGTAGGGGAATGAAATGTTCAACTTTTCCTGACATAAATTTGTGATAATAACTGAGGTGACGTCACCCTGTATATTCTTGTTTGTGAATCAAGTAAATAGTAAACTCTAAACACTAACAAAGCCAATGGATGCTTCATTCTGTCTTCCAGGGTGGTACAGGTGTTGAACTACAGCAATCGTCTGATCCTGTTCCTCTTCCTGCTGACAAAAACCACGGCAGCCATCTTGCAGGGTTCCCCGCTGAGGAGACTAAAGTACCAGCTGACGAGCTGCCATTATCAGGACCAACGAGAGGGGCTAGGGGAGGGGAAAACAGAGGAGGAGGAAAAGGTACATTTATGAAAAAGAGGGTAAATAACAACTTTCTTCAGGCAGTCAAAACACATTCAAATCATCCACTTGTCTTTTCAGAAAATAACTACGTGGAGTCAAAAAATAAATGTACTGGCATATCAGGGCCATAGGCTCTCTCTCTCTCTGTATCTCTGTCTCTCTCCCTCTCTGTCTCTCTCTCTGTCTCTCTCTCTCTCTCTCTGTGTCTCTGTGTCTCTGTGTCTCTGTGTCTCTGTCTCTCTCTGTCTGTCTGTCTCTCTCTCTCTCTCTCTCTCTCTCTCTCTCTCTCTCTTAGTGTGTCTCTCTCTCGCTCTCTCTCTCTGTCTGTCTGGCTCTCTCTCTGTGTCTCTGTGTCTCTCTCTCTCTCTCTCTGTCTGTCTGTCTGTCTCTCTCTCTCTGTCTGTCTGTCTCTCTCTCTCTCTGTCTCTCTCTCTCTCGCACTCTCTCGCAGCAGCGAGTGTAGTGACTACTCTTAGATAAAAACTCACCTTGTTTCTCTCTCTCTCTCTCTCTCGCAGCAGCACCAGCGAGTGTAGTGACTACTCTTAGATAAAAACTCACCTTGTTTCTCTCTCTCTCTCTCTCTCGCAGCAGCACCAGCGAGTGTAGTGACTACTCTTAGATAAAAACTCACCTTGTTTCTCTCTCTCTCTCTCTCTCGCAGCAGCACCAGCGAGTGTAGTGACTACTCTTAGATAAAAACTCACCTTGTTTCTCTCGCTCAACTTTGTTATTGAAAATCTAGCTAGCAAGCAAGAGAATTTGGCTGATGAGATAATTACTAACCAGAAATTAATGGACGTATATTTTATGTTCTTTAATGATTTATCTTTATTGACAAACACCTCAGAACTCTATAAACTTAAATAAATAATACAAATAAATATGAATAAACTATAAGCAATTCAGAAGGGGGACATTTGCACTGTGAAGAGCATGTGGTTAAGTATCTGATTATCCTTCCATTATTAACAAATACCCACTTAATTCCTAATAGTGTCATCTAGTATCATGGCACAGTAAATACAGCCAGAATTGAAGCTGTTGTATTCTGTCTCCTTAGCAAATTGACTCCTGCCTCACCCACATTCTTACACGTCAGCTGTGTATCCAGTGTCATTTCAAAGGTTCAAAACTGAACAAGCATTTTCGCTCTTACTTCTGTGAAGAACATAAGGTGTTTATTCTCTGGTGAAACAGAGCAGTACCTGCTTTTCCAAACAGCTAGGCTGCCCACGACAGATGAAACAGAGCAGTACCTGCTTTTACAAACAGCTAGGCTGCCCACGACAGATGAAACAGAGCAGTACCTGCTTTTACAAACAGCTAGGCTGCCCACGACAGCTGAAACAGAGCAGTACCTGCTTTTACAAACAGCTAGGCTGCCCACGACAGATGAAACAGAGCAGTACCTGCTTTTCCAAACAGCTAGGCTGCCCACGACAGCTGAAACAGAGCAGTACCTGCTTTTCCAAACAGCTAGGCTGCCCACGACAGCTGAAACAGAGCAGTACCTGCTTTTCCAAACAGCTAGGCTGCCCACGACAGCTGAAACAGAGCAGTACCTGCTTTTCCAAACAGCTAGGCTGCCCACGACAGCTGAAACAGAGCAGTACCTGCTTTTCCAAACAGCTAGGCTGCCCACGACAGCTGAAACAGAGCAGTACCTGCTTTTACAAACAGCTAGGCTGCCCACGACAGCTGAAACAGAGCAGTACCTGCTTTTCCAAACAGCTAGGCTGCCCACGACAGCTGAAACAGAGCAGTACCTGCTTTTCCAAACAGCTAGGCTGCCCACGACAGCTGAAACAGAGCAGTACCTGCTTTTCCAAACAGCTAGGCTGCCCACGACAGCTGAAACAGAGCAGTACCTGCTTTTCCAAACAGCTAGGCTGCCCACGACAGCTGAAACAGAGCAGTACCTGCTTTTCCAAACAGCTAGGCTGCCCACGACAGCTGCAACAGAGCAGTACCTGCTTTTACAAACAGCTTGGCTGCCCACGACAGCTGAAACAGAGCTGTACCTGCTCTTACAAACAGCTAGGCTGCCCACGACAGCTGAAACAGAGCAGTACCTGCTTTTCCAAACAGCTAGGCTGCCCACGACAGCTGAAACAGAGCAGTACCTGCTTTTACAAACAGCTAGGCTGCCCACGACAGTTGAAACAGAGCAGTACCTGCTTTTCCAAACAGCTAGGCTGCCCACGACAGCTGAAACAGAGCAGTACCTGCTTTTACAAACAGCTAGGCTGCCCACGACAGCTGAAACAGAGCAGTACCTGCTTTTACAAACAGCTAGGCTGCCCACGACAGCTGAAACAGAGCAGTACCTGCTTTTACAAACAGCTAGGCTGCCCACGACAGCTGAAACAGAGCAGTACCTGCTTTTCCAAACAGCTAGGCTGCCCACGACAGCTGAAACAGAGCAGTACCTGCTTTTCCAAACAGCTAGGCTGCCCACGACAGCTAAAACAGAGCAGTACCTGCTTTTCCAAACAGCTAGGCTGCCTACGACAGCTGAAACAGAGCAGTAGCTACTTTTCCAAACAGCTAGGCTGCCTACGACAGCTGAAACAGAGCAGTACCTGCTTTTACAAACAGCTAGGCTGCCCACGACAGCTGAAACAGAGCAGTACCTGCTTTTACAAACAGCTAGGCTGCCCACGACAGCTGAAACAGAGCAGTACCTACTTTTACAAACAGCTAGGCTGCCCACGACAGCTGAAACAGAGCAGTACCCCTGACTGGATGTGTTTTGTTTGTCGCACACCATTCCCAAGTAAACTCTACACCCCTCAAACTCAACTCTGGACCTGGAAACCAGTTCCACTGCTTTGTTTCATTATTCCCTCTCTAATCAGGGACTGATTTAGACCTGGGACATCAGTTCCACTGCATTGTTTCATTGTTCCCTCTCTAATCAGGGACTGATTTAGACCTGGGACATCAGTTCCACTGCATTGTTTCATTGTTCCCTCTCTAATCAGGGACTGATTTAGACCTGGGACACCAGTTCCACTGCTTTGTTTCATTGTTCCTCTCTAATCAGGGACTGATTTAGACCTGGGACATCAGTTCCACTGCATTGTTTCATTGTTCCCTCTCTAATCAGGGACTGATTTAGACCTGGGACATCAGTTCCACTGCATTGTTTCATTGTTCCCTCTCTAATCAGGGACTGATTTAGACCTGGGACATCAGTTCCACTGCATTGTTTCATTGTTCCCTCTCTAATCAGGGACTGATTTAGACCTGGGACATCAGTTCCACTGCATTGTTTCATTGTTCCCTCTCTAATCAGGGACTGATTTAGACCTGGGACATCAGTTCCACTGCATTGTTTCATTGTTCCCTCTCTAATCGGGGACTGATTTAGACCTGGGACATCAGTTCCACTGCATTGTTTCATTGTTCCCTCTCTAATCGGGGACTGATTTAGACCTGGGGACAATTCATTACCAGGTAGAACAGAAAACCAGCAGGCTCCGGATCTCGTAGGGTTGAGTACTCCTGCCCTGAACACTGTCATGTGTCAAAAGCCAAGGAGGCCGGACGTTTCTGAGGTACTGGAACCGGTCAGCCTGGCACCGACGATCACACCGGAACCGGTCAGCCTGGCACCGACGATCACACCGGAACCGGTCAGCCTGGCACCGACGATCATACCGCGCTCAAAGTCGCTTAGGTCACTCGTTTTGCCCATTCTAACGTTCAATCAAACAGTAACTGAATGCCTTGATGCCTGCTTTATATAGCAGGCCACGTGACTCAATGTCTGTAGGATCTAAATATTTGTTTGAACTGGGCGGTGCGCCTAATACACTGTCCAAAATGACTGTTAAAAGCTTTTGTTGCTTATTGAATTCATATTTAAATGATGATGCGATTTTGTAAGCCTATATGTACTGTTTAAACATGAAGCTTTCCTTCTCTGCATACAATTTAGCAGTTTTATGCATATGCCTGATAACTGATTTGTATGCAAATGAGAGATTCTTGAATTGTCTGAGATAATAATTTCCAATAAATATTTTCTGTAACAATGATTGATTCTTTGCGAAATATGCACGACTCTTCTTTAAGATAAAATACTTGTCTTTTTAAATGATCACAATTATTTATTTCATATGTACACTTTGTATACAAAACAACTTTGTCGAAAAAATGAGTTTGTCTATAATTTAGTTTGTCTAGAATTTGTACAGGATGCAATAGTTCCCCTTACATCTAGTAACACCTGAGAACTGGACGGATTGTAGTTAGTTTGAACAATAGATAAGTAATGCATAACTAAATCAGCCACAACTTTCTCCCAAAGTTAAAATCATCAGGTCGTTTTGTTACTTTCAAACATATGTAGAGGAGGAATATAATCTAATTTAGAACTTAGAACATCTGCTAAAGTTCCATTTCTTCATTGCTTCTAGATCACTTCTTAGTTAAACGATTCCATTTCCCCTTCTCTACTTACTCTGTAAACTGAAAATAGCCCTGATACACTTCAGCCATAACAAATGTTGTTACAAGACGACTTCCTAAACGGGTATATCGTAGCAAGTTACAAACTCTTTTCTTCTAGGAAATGCACAATAACTTATTACAAAATAATATGGTAGATTATATATACTGTAACTCCAATCGTATATTCATAACTTAATAATTTCAGGTGATTTCTACCGTCTGAAGACGAAGAATACCAACAGCACCTGATCTTTCAGTAGCTTCATTGTAACAGTCAATCAATCATCCTGATCGGTTAAATAAATCAATTAAATAACTTATCAATATAGCTGCGTCTCAAAGATTGAATTAAACATAATCAATACACAATCCACAACAGTGATGACACAACACTTTCTGTGAATTCTGTCCTTGATAGTTGTTGAAAAGATAACAGATCATTGCCATGACGCTAGATGAAGGAACAGCCAATGGGGTCTTCGTGCTTTGTGAGAAATACAGTAACCCACCAATCTCCAAAAGTGTTTCCGGCAGGTTGACGCCTCTAATACTCCCCAGGCAGAATGGTAAACGTTTTCCGTGTGGTCAGAGGAGGAGTGGGATAATTGGCATGCGCAGGTGTGGGTAGTCCTTAAACTCCCTGGTGTAGGCTTTATGCTTCCCATTGGCCCAGATGGTCATCTGGATCAAACCAAAGAAGGTGAACAAGGCCACTGTGAAGAGACGGATCCAAAACAGATTGTACCTTAGTGGCAGCACAGTGCAACACACACACACACACACAAGTAGTGGGAATATAAATGAGTGAGTAAAATTGCCAAAGTATTCATTAAATATGGGAAATAAACCTGAAATTCATAAAAATGTATAAAATAGGATCTGAGTCAACTGACCTGGAAGACACTGGGTCATGACAGAGAAACTTGCCCAGGCTCCTACCTAAATGAAAGAAATACCCATAACCTGTAACACCATTGATCATTTCAGAAACCATAACCATTAAGTCACAACATGTTGTAGCCATAGAAACAGGATCTATTTATATGGTTCATAGCCTTTATCCTTACCTCGTAGGTATAATTGGGGCAAGACACGAGGAAGAAGAGCCATGTGAATGGATTCTTCGTCGGGCGAGGGAACTTTCTGCACTTGGGCCCACCTTCTGACTTGAGGTTATTGAGGGCAACGTGAATGGAGAAATTACCAGCCTCACAAAGCTGCAGTCAAAACACAACATCCAGTTTAACACACCTCAAAGTCATCTGTAATAATTATTTCTCGTGTTCATCACCCTCATCGGGTGTTTTGTCAACCAATACACACCACAAATATAGCCAGTGCGTAGTTCACCTGCATGTCCCCATACGCTGTGGAGAGACATAAACCATTGGTTAGCTGGATGTCTGGTTGAGAGAAGTGATAGTGTTATTATTCAGATATACCTGCGTATAAAGAGTTGAGGTGGGGGCTGTATGTCTTGTTGAGGCACTGAGTGGTCGGTTTGAATGATAGAGGACTTACATGGAGGCGTGTACAGCGGATGGTTGATGTAGAAGGCCAACCACGCAGAGAAGGTCCAGTAATACACACAGCTCTGACAGAGAGAGAGAAACACCAGTAATACACACAGCTCTGACAGAGAGAGGGGAACACCAGTAATACACACAGCTCTGACAGAGAGAGAGAGAAACACCAGTAATACACACAGCTCTGACAGAGAGAGAGAAACACCAGTAATACACACAGCTCTGACAGAGAGAGAGAGAAACACCATTATTACACACAGCTCTGACAGAGAGAGAGAAACACCAGTAATACACACAGCTCTGACAGAGAGAGAGAGAAACACCAGTAATACACACAGCTCTGACAGAGAGAGAGAGAAACACCAGTAATACACACAGCTCTGACAGAGAGAGAGGGAAACACCAGTAATACACACAGCTCTGACAGAGAGAGAGAGAAACACCAGTAATACACACAGCTCTGACAGAGAGAGAGAAAACACCAGTAATACACACAGCTCTGACAGAGAGAGAGGGAAACACCAGTAATACACACAGCTCTGACAGAGAGAGGGAAACACCAGTAATACACACAGCTCTGACAGAGAGAGAGAAACACCAGTAATACACACAGCTCTGACAGAGAGAGAGAAACACCAGTAATACACACAGCTCTGACAGAGAGAGGGAAACACCAGTAATACACACAGCTCTGACAGAGAGAGAGAGAAACACCAGTAATACACACAGCTCTGACAGAGAGAGGGGAACACCAGTAATACACACAGCTCTGACAGAGAGAGAGGGAAACACCAGTAAATCACACAGTCAATTTGGTAGTGTTTCTAACCTTTGTTTAACTAGGCAAGTCAGTTAAGAACAAATTCTTATTTTACAATGACGGCCTACCCCGGGCCAAAACCCGGACGGTGCTGGGCCAATTGTGCAGCGTCCTATGGGACTCTCAATCAGATAATACTGCAGATAGTACTGCAGATAGTACTGCAGATAATACTGCAGATAATACTGCAGATAGTACTGCAGATAATACTGCAGTAGTAGCAGTGTATTAAAAACCTTCGCTAGGACAAAGACAAAAGGTGACTGTATGTTTTGAATTGAGAATGTGAGGAGCAGTGGTTGTCATTGTCCATATACAAAGTTTGAAATATCCAATAAATGTCATTCCACTTCATGATTGTGTCCCACTTGTTGTTGATTCTTCACAAAAAAATACAGTTTTATATCTTTATGTTTGAAGCCTGAAATGTGGCAAAAGGTCGCAAAGTTCAAGGGGGCCGAATACTTTCGCAAGGCACTGTACTGTAAATTATGACACAGATTTAAAGTAGCTCTGTAAAGTACGCTAGTGATACTGTAAAATACATGGCTTGGAAGTAAAGTAGCCCACGTTGGAGCAGAGGAAGTCCGTACCCTGACTGTAGTCCTGAGAGGCACGGTGCCATGGGAGAACCGGTGCACAAAGACGGTCTCAATCAATCTCTTGATGTAGTGGCAGGTGTGACAAGCACAGGCTAGTCTGAAGGAGAGAGAGAGAGAGAGAGAGAGAGAGAGAGAGAGAGAGAGAGAGAGAGAGAGAGAGAGAGAGAGAGGTGGGGAGAGAGATAGAGAGAGAGAGAGAGAGGTGGGGAGAGAGAGAGAGAGAGAGAGACGAGAGGGAGCGAGAAAGAGGTGGGGAGAGAGAGAGACGAGAGGGAGCGAGAGAGAGGTGGGGAGAGGGAGAGAGAGACAGCGAGATGGGGGAGAGAGAGAGTTGGGGGGAGAGAGAGAGGAGGGGGAGAGAGAGGTGGGGGAGAGAGAGAGAGAGCGACAAGAGAGAGGTGGGGAGAGAGAGAGGTGGGGAGTGAGAGAGAGAGGTGGGGAGAGGGAGAGAGAGACGGGTGGGGAGAGGGAGAGAGAGACAACGAGGTGGGGGAGAGAGAGAGGTGGGGGAGAGAGAGATGTATTGGGAGAGAGAGAGTGAGAGAGAGGTGGGGGAGAGAGAGAGAGGTGGGGGAGAGAGAGAGAGGTGGGGGAGAGAGAGAGGGTGGGGGAGAGAGAGAGGGTGGGGAGAGAGAGAAAGGTGGCGGGAGAGAGAGAGAGAGGGGGGAGAGAGACAGAGGTGGGGAGAGGGAGAGAGAGAGACAGCGAGGTGGGGGAGAGAGAGAGGTGGGGGAGAGAGAGAGATGTATTGGGAGAGAGAGAGAGAGAGGTGGGGGAGAGAGGTGGGGAGCGAGAGAGAGAGAGGTGGGGAGCGAGAGAGAGAGGTGGGGAGAGAGAGAGGTGGGGAGAGAGAGGGGGGGAGAGAGAGAGAGGTGGGGAGCGAGAGAGAGTGGGGAGAGAGAGAGAGTGGGGGGGAGAGATAGAAAAGTGAGGATGAGAGAAGGGGACATTGGATGGAGGCAAAGAAAGAGAGAGACAGATTAATGTTAGATTGGATCTCATCTGAAGCCAATCAGTATGTTATTGGGTGTATTAGAGACTGACTTACGTGACCACTGAGTTGGAGCTGGAGGTGAAGGCATCCTGCTGTGAGTAGATATAGGGAACTCGGAAATAGAACAGAAGGTAGATAAACAGGGGGCCAATGTACTCCGCCAAAAACACCTGCCAACAGCGGAAGAGGGTGTGTAAGATGTCCGATGTATTCATTACACATGTCAAATTAACATGAAACCTGAACTCGATACCTGAAAGAAGAGGCTCTTGTCAAATGTTAACGTCCACAAGAGTCCAAACGGGGGGGCCTGCAGTTTGAATCGATAGTACTGTATGTCATAGGCTCTTACCATTGTCCACCCGATCTGTGGACCCAGGTCCCTAAAATACATGGTTGTTGTGGTCCCAACTGGTAGGTTTTGTAATACATCGTCGTCCTTAAGTGATTTTCCTTCTGAAAAATATATTTAAAAAAAACAAGATGTGAAAATAAAATGCAGAGTTTGGTTTTCCTGTTCCTATTCAAACAGACCAATGAATTCATCTTCCATGTAAAATGTCATGAATTGTAAGAATACATGGATTTCTTTCTTAGAACCAATCAATGTTTCCTGTTCTCTTGTCCTATAAGCTCAAGGTGACCTTACTCCTAACCTGTTTCTGTGGAGGAATAATTGAAAGTTATTTTAGTGTAAGCTCAACGGGGTAGATATTGACCCATTTAGTTTCAGCTAAATGAGATTGCCTTTCCGCTTCAAGTAACAAGCTATATTAAAGAGATTCTCCGCTACTTTTGTATTCTTTTTAGCCAGTAGTTTCTGAAAGTAGCACTCAATAGCCAAGGTCCCTGAAAAATGCATACTATGTCACATATGTGCAGATAAGTTCACCATCTCTCTGTCTCTGCTGTGTGAGCCATTGGGCCTAAAGCTGCTCAGACCTCTTGCTAGCTGTCACTCAAATGCGGTGGCAGGTAGCCTAGCTGTTAAGAGCGTTGGGCCAATAACCGAAAGGTGAGAAATCTGTCGATGTGTCCTTGAGTAAGGCACTTCTCCTCAATTGCTTCTGTAGGTCTCTCTGGATAAGAGTGTCTCCTAAATGACTTAAATGGAAAAGCTCATTGGCTAGAACTCGAATTGCACTTTGAACTACACTTTGACACATTCAGCTCAAAGCGTAAGGTTTCAAAAATACTTTTCTTAGTCGCCAAAGTACTGGAGCATGTCTTCAAGAGTGCACATGCTGGGCCTCTCGAGTGGGGCAGCGGTGTTTGCTGTGTCACTAGATATTCTGGGTTCAAGTCCAGGCTCTGTCGCAGCCGGCCATGACTGGGAGACCCATGGGGCGGGCACACAATTGGCCCAGCGTCATCCGGGTTAGGGGAAGGTTTGGCCGACAGGGATGTCCTTGTCCCATCGCTCACTAGCGACTCCTGTGGCGGGCTGGGCGCAGTGCAAGCTGACATGGTCGCCAGGTGTACGGTGTTTCCTCTGACACATTGGTGCGGCTGGCTGCCGGGGTAAGTGGCCGTTGTGTCAAGAAGCAGTGCCGGCTTGGATGGGTTGTGTTTCGGAGGACGCACAGTTCTTGACCTTCACCTCTCCCGAGTCTGTATGGTAGTTGCAACGATGAGACAAGACTGTAACTACCAATTGGAAACCGTGAAATTGGGGAGAAAAAAAGGGGTAAAAACAACAACCCAATCAACTCACATTACGTTGTTTAGTTTGTGAAATACGTACATTATATTGTCTTAAATATTGAAAGTATTCCAATGCAATCAAACGATTCAAAATAAATGAGGATGTAAAGCTGATTAACTCAACACTCTAGCAATTTTTTTAAATTTTACCTTTATTTAACTAGGCAAGTCAGTTAAAGAACAAATTCTTATTTTCAATGACAGCCTAGGAACAGTGGGTTAACTGTCTTGTTCAGGGGCAGAATGACAGATTTGTACTTTGTCAGCTCAGGGGTTTGAACTTGCAACCTTCCAGTTCCTAGTCCAACACTCTAACCACTAGGTTACTCTGCCGCCCCAGCAAGTTGGGTGGCAGGTAGCCAGAGTTTAGAGCATCTGGCCAGTAACCATTTGGCCACTGGTTCGAATACCTGTGCCGACAAGGTGAAACACGTGTCAATGTGCCCTTGATCAAGGCACTTATCGGGACATTTTTTAAATGGATTATTATCCAGCACCACCCCAACATCAACAACCTGTGAACATTTCTATGTTCTGTTGTAAACAAAACAGAGGAAGAAAAGTGTTTCCAATGACATCATCGGTGTACATCGTGTGATTTTAGCCAATTATGAGAAGGCATTGCTTACTAATTGGTGAATGATGTTAGAAAACATGTTCTTTACTACAAAACATTCGCAGTATGTTCACGTTCACGTTAATGATGGAGATGATGAATATGGAGTTGATAGAGACAAATGATGCTCGTCGAACATCTCGTTCTAAAATCATGGGCATTAATATGGAGTTGGTCCCCTCCTTTTTACTGCTATAACAGCCTCCTCTCTTCTGGGAAGACATTCCACTACATGTTGGAACATTGCAGCGGGGATTAGGCCTGGCTCGCAATCAGCGTTCCAAATTATCCCAAAGGAGTTCGATGAGGTTGAGGTCAGTGCTCTGTGCAAGTCAAGTTCTTCCACACCAAACTAGACAAACTATTTCTGTATGGACCTCGCTTTGTGCACTGGTGCATTGTCATGCTGAAACAGGGAAGGGCCTTCCCCAAACTGTTGCCACAAAGTTGGAAGCACAGAATCGTCTAAATCAAATCAAATCAAAATCAAATCGCAGAATGTCTTTGTATGTTGTAAAGTTAAGATTCCCCTTCAATGGAACTAAGGGGCCTAGCCCGAACCATGAAAAACAGCCCCAGACCATTTCCTCCTCCACCAAAATGTGCAGTTGGCTCTATGCATTGGGGTAGGTAGCATTTTCCAGGCATTCGCCAAACCCAGTAAGGCCCATCTACTGCCAATGTTTGTCTATGGAGATTGCACGGCTGTGTGCTCGACTTTATACACCTGTCAGCAACGCGTGTGGCTGAAATAGGTGACAATAAACATCAACAACAACAAAAAACACACTTCAGAAACATTTAGACTAACAGTACCAGTAGTCTAAACACATTATTCACTTACTGGGGTCGAGCTTGAGGTCCTGTCTGGCTGGATACAACTGTTGATCTGACGCACACATGCAGACACACACACACACAGAGTTTAGTTTCAGGTCTATAGTAGTAGTTCCTCATAACGGAGTAGACTTCAGCTGTAGTCTCATTGCCACCAACAGTTCCAGGATCTCTAGACGTGTGCTCGGTCTGTGGCTGTATTTCATGGTTTCCTTGACTACACACACTGAACCGTTTAAAAAAAAATTGGATGTGATATTTTAGATTATGGCATTCGTCAAACTAGCTCTCATTTATAATTTCATTGATCAAGTTGATCCATACTGTACAGCCAATATATTTTAATTAAGCCATAGCTGTTACCTTTTATGAAGTTATTGTTACTAGACATTCTATCATGACCGGTTTATCAATTTATAGGATAATTACTAATGACAAATCAATACTTACATGACTTGTGAAAAAGTCTCTTGATGTCTCCTATTGTAACGTGGGGCTCCACCTGCAAATATAGAACACATACTTCAATACGCAAGAATATCGACTAGAGAAATGCAAGCTCAATCAGAATCATTTAACTTTGGAGTAAATCCATATTGTGATGGGGTTTGGATATACAATGCTGTACCTTATCTAGAAAACACAGCTGTTGCCTGGTCCTGCCATCTAGAACCTCCACCTGTAGGAGAAAGCACCTGGTTAGTTTCTGTATTGCAGCCGTAGTGACCGCCTCGAACCCTGCCAGCATGTTCTAGATTTCAGTTTGATTTCTGTCAGAGAGAGAGAGAGAGACAATACGCTCGTGGTAAAGCAGTGTGATAATTTGTTGATCGCATTATGCCCTGTCCGCTGACTCATCATCACGACACATTCCCATTCCAGCCTTAGTCAGTCTCACTCTCAAGGAGAACGTTCATCCCAGAATTCTCAGCGGCTTTTCTAAGCATTACACAACCTACACCAGGCTTTTGTCCACTCTTAGTGTTAAATCATACCTTCATCGTTGCCACGGAGGTTTTCAACCTTTTGATGCCCTCCATCCGTCTTCTGACCGCACAAGATATGTATTGTATAGCCTCGAGTCCTAGCCTGTCTTAACCTACAGTACATTGTCACATGACCACAAGAAATGAAAGCGAAGTGCAAAAAAAATGAAATAAAAACTTCATACTTCCTTTTAAGAAGGGTGACTTTTTAGTTTTTTGTTTTTGCGAACAGCTTCAAGTCATAAAGGAACATGTTGGTCTAGGGGAGGTTGCAGTGAAGGCAGATCATCCCCCCCTCCCCCCATCTTAATTAGCTTAATTAGCCATCTTAATTAGCCTTTTGTTGATTTACATCACAGAAGGAGCTGTCTTCGGCGGCTGCCCTGAGAAGCACTCGGTGGTCCGTCTGTAGTGCGGAGCTCAGCCGAGCTGGCGTTTCTAAATGCCTCTAACTCTATAGTGTAAAATAACCCTCTAATGGATACGCTGAATGCACAGCTAAAGAAAAGAACAGGGGGGAGAGAGAGAGAGGCTCACGAAGGATGGATAATGAGTCGATTCCTTCCTCACCACTGTTTGCCTGTGATATGATGCAGTGCTAGGATGTTGGTATTGCATTAGAGAGGCTAGGACATAACCACCTGGTGTGGCGACACTTCTCTGAATCACAGGCGCATGTCAGGAGTTTTTTTTTTCTGCCTACCCAAAATGCATTTTCAGGGGCGTTTGTTTATCCTGCTGACTGTGTGGTAGGAGAGGAGTGTCAGGGGTGTCACCATCTTGGTTTGTCCTGCTGACTGTGTGGTAGGAGAGAAGTGTCAGGGGTGTCATCATCTTTGTTTTGTCCTGCTGACTGTGTGGTAGGAGAGGAGTGTCAGGGGTGTCACCAGTGTGTTGTCATTTAAAACAGTGTCTCAGTGTCGTAGTGTCCTTGTAAATCTAATTATCAGAGATGTCTCTCTCCTCTCTAGGGGACACAAGGCTCTGCTTATGGATCACGGGGGAGGGGGAGAGGGAGAAGGAGAAGGAGGGAGAGTAACTGCTAATCTACAAACATACAAAGGATAGTTGTAATGTCAAAACCTATAATAACTGACCATACGGGAAGGGCATTTGACTTGAAGACAATAGTACGTGACATGCCGTCCGTCCGCTCCCCTGGCCAGACAACGGCTGTTGTTGTAAATCAGCTCTTTTTCCAATCAGGAGGAATAATCGATAAAACCACTCAGTTGATTTCCGTGCTCTCCCTATTGGCATCCTACCCTTAAATCTGCCCTAGCCTTCACAGGCATCCCATATAGCCACTCTAGCCTCTCCTCCACTGTCGTAAATACACAAAGTAACGATGAGTGATGGACAAGGCTTTCCCAGCAACACACACTAAATCGTGACTGACAGATCCACTGATGATTCTGAGTGCGAGTGTTTTAGCTAAAGATGCTTCAGCGTTCTAAGCTTAAACACTGGGAGTGATGAATTCAATTCATCAATATATTAATAATGTTTTATTTACGCATCAAATGACCCATCCCGTACATAATAATTTGTCACCTTAACCATGTTTCCATCCAACCATTTTTATACAAGTAAAATAGGCCTACATCTCGGATAAATAACTAATGACAGGTCTGATGGAAACCGCTAATTGTTGGTAAGCTTTCCTAAATGTCGACAAAATAAAATACATTCGAGAGTGGTGGATCATTTTTTGTTGTTGTCGGTTAATAGATCATTAGACAAAATGGCAGTGGCAAATATATATATTTTTTCATTTAATTGTTGATAAAAACAACTATCATGTCGCAGTAAATTTGCAGTCACGTGATGCCATTTTGTTTGATCCTCCCAGTACGTCTTGGAAAAGTAGGCTACAGAGGAAATAAATGATGGGTAAATTCACAGGGTGGTAAAAGTGCCCAGTGATGAGCTGAAAACACTCCTTTCCAATACATATTGAGGGTCTTAATATGCTAGTGACATAATCAGTGCTTAAACTAACAATTATCTCATCTCTTAGTCTCATATCCAGAATCTCATCATGCAGCCGACCCTCTGCCTACGGCAACAATTATGTCATCTCTTAGTCTCGTATCCAGAATCTCATCATGCAGCCGACCCTCTGTCTACGGCCTGCTATCTAAAGACATTGTGCCAAGACCAGAGTTTGCTGTTTATCGCAATACTTTTTTCTTTGCCCAAACAATAGACAAGAGTTAAGTATGGGAAGCAAAGGAAAGTTACATGACAAAAGTACTTTTTTATGTACTCTGCAAACAGCTCTTTCGGGTAAAATGTGCCTTTATTTTTTTAGGTGGCAATATTATAATATTTTTGGTGGAAAATCTTTAGATATAATGGATGGTAACGTAGCTATTGTGAAAGAAATGTAATATACATTACGGTGATTCTTCTGATGTTCCGCTGTGCCGCACAAAGAAAGAAAACGTATCAATGCACAGCAGCCGTAGTTCACCAAACAATAACATGTCAATAAAATAGATACATTTAAGTCAATAAGGTAGAAGACATGTCTAGACATGTTAGCATGGCTCATGATATTAGCCAATCAGTACAACACGAATGTGCCATAAAACAAAGTATGAATATAATGAATGCTAGTCTGATAGTCTAGGGGTTGCCTTCCACCTTGTGGTCCTTATTTTATGAATATCTCACGAGACAAATAGTTGAGCATGCCGGTGATAGTGTTTTAACTAAAGATGCTTTAGTGCATTTAAAAAAAAAAAGTATTTACGTGTCAAATTGTCTATTGCCTACCCTCCGTGCCGGAGATAGTGTTTTAACTAAAGATGCTTTAGTGTTCTAGTTTAAACACTGGGAGTGTTAAATAAAATTAATTACAGTTCTTCTGATGTTCCGCTGCACCACAGAAGGAAAGAAAGAAAGAAATATCAAATCATAATAATATACTTTACATTGGACTGGGCAGACTCAGCCCAACTACCAAACCAGTAGGTACAGTATAAAAGACTAAACAATTATCCTCAAACTAAAATAAATACATAATACCAAGAGTTTATATCTAACAATTTTTTTCACATTTGTGGGGTTTTTTCCCCACCAGCAATGAATGCTTATGGTACCCTTTTAAATTTGTATTTCAAATATTACTATTCTCAGATTTTTTTAATTCATAGATTTTTAGGTTTGTTTTATAATTGTTTTTGTTGCAAAACGCTATATATCCATTGTTTAGCTCAGAATGGTGTATTCACATCCTGTCTTTAACATATGCAATTCAACACATCATAAATCTAGCTTCATGCTGTAGTGTTTGGTTAGAGTTAGCCCTTGTCCCAAATGGCACCCTATTCCCTATATAGTGCACTACTATTGACCAGAGTCCACACCTCATATCACTGTATTGCTGTATCACTGTATTTTTAAAATGTATATATTTTTAAATATTGATGTCACGAATGTATCATTTGTACAGTTATTTATAGAATGTTTAATTGTTTGGCACATTTGATTTTGCAAAACTTTTTTTCGGAGAGTGAGGCGGATATATCTCGTTTTGCAAAAAAAAAAAATGTGATTGCAAGTCTCTCTGAAATGAAACCAAGTGATAGATATGTATTTGTTTGAAACCTATCATTGAACAACCCCATGCCATGATTAGATAGTGAAAAAACACACCATCTCTTTTTTTCTCAACAAAAATCTAATTGACCAACATTTATGAAAATGTATATACAGTGTTTTGAAATGAAATTCTTTATACAGATACATATAATTAAATGAAACAGAAGAGGTGTCTAGAAATATAAGCATGGCTAATGCTAATGTTAGCCTGTCACTAACATAGCACTAACATGACCTAAATAAGTATCAGGTAAACTAATGCTAATGTTAGCCTGTCACTAACATAGCACTAACATGACCTAAATAAGTATCAGGTAAACTAATGCTAATGTTAGCCTGTCACTAACATAGCACTAACATGACCTAAATAAGTATCAGGTAAACTAATGCTAATGTTAGCCTGTCACTAACATAGCACTAGCATGACCTGAATAATTATCAAGTAAACTAATGCTAATTTGCTGCCGTTAGGAGTTGCCTTTCACCCTGTGGTCTTTATTTTATGAATATCGGTGGAGGTTTCTCTTCCTAATGTTGTTTGGCTGTAGAGTAGACCACAGCAATGGGAATGTGTGCTAATTTGGCATGCCTTGAGCCTGCCTTGGGCATCCCTGAAACTCTGACTAGCGCTGAGAACAAGGGAATGTGGCTTCCCTGTAACTCTGGCTAGCCCAGAGAAATAGCATAAATGTCAACTGGAGGCCTATAAATTGGCCTTAGATGGCAGATATGTTGCTCTAGTATTCAATTACACATGCACTTGTTTGTGGTTAGAGCATAGAAAGAGATCTAGCTAGCCTAGCAGACATGCTAGCTATTAGAGTTAACACAGCTAGCCTGGCAGCAGCAAAATACTGTCCCACCAAGTCAATGGAAGCTAACGCTAATTACATTATTAATGACATTATACAGTAGGTGTGACTTGACCAGTCACCCCATATCTCAGGGGGTCCCTGCAGGCTGCTGGAGGAAACTGAGGAGTTGTTGGCTCAGGGGTTTCCTGCAAACTGCTGGAGGAAACTGAGGAGTTGTTGGCTCAGGGGTTTCCTGCAGGCTGCTGGAGGACACTGAGGAGTTGTTGGCTCAGTGGGTCCCTGCAGGCTGCTGGAGGAAACTGAGGAGTTGTCGAGCTTTCGGTTTCGCTGAGCCATAAAGGGGTTTCACAGTTATAATGAGACGACAGACTAAGGAGAATTTCTCAGAATGTTAAAGTCAGGTTGCCGTGCCGTCCATTTTATTGTCACAATATCTCTCGACATACATGGAGTCTCATAGATGGAGTCTCATAGATGGAGTCTCATAGATGGAGTCTCATAGATGGAGTCTCATAGATGGTGTCTCATAGATGGAGTCTCATAGATGGAGTCTCATAGATGGAGTCTCATAGATGGAGTCTCGTAGGTGGAGTCTCGTAGATGGAGTCTCATAGATGGAGTCTCATAGATGGAGTCTCGTAGATGGAGTCTCGTAGATGGAGTCTCGTAGATGGAGTCTCATAGATGGAGTCTCATAGATGGAGTCTCATAGATGGAGTCTCGTAGATGGAGTCTCGTAGATGGAGTCTCGTAGATGGAGTCTCGTAGATGGAGTCTCGTAGATGGAGTCGTAGATGGAGATGGAGTCTCGTAGATGGAGTCTCGTAGATGGAGTCTCGTAGATGGAGTCTCGTAGATGGAGTCTCGTAGATGGAGTCTCGTAGATGGAGTCTCGTAGATGGAGTCTCGTAGATGGAGTCTCGTAGATGGAGTCTCATAGATGGAGTCTCATAGATGGAGTCTCATAGATGGAGTCTCATAGATGGAGTCTCGTAGATGGAGTCTCGTAGATGGAGTCTCGTAGATGGAGTCTCGTAGATGGAGTCTCGTAGATGGAGTCTCGTAGATGGAGTCTCGTAGATGGAGTCTCGTAGATGGAGTCTCATAGATGGAGTCTCATAGATGGAGTATCATAGATGGAGTCTCATAGATGGAGTCTCGTAGATGGAGTCTCGTAGATGGAGTCTCGTAGATGGAGTCTCGTAGATGGAGTCTCGTAGATGGAGTCTCGTAGATGGAGTCTCGTAGATGGAGTCTCATAGATGGAGTCTCGTAGATGGAGTCTCATAGATGGAGTCTCATAGATGGAGTCTCGTAGATGGAGTCTCATAGATGGAGTCTCATAGATGGAGTCTCGTAGATGGAGTCTCGTGGGATTAGAATGGAGTCAAAAAGATTTGTGTTTTTTTCTTCTTTCTCCAGAGCAACAATTGGACAGCAAACTCTTGCTAAGTAAATTACCAAAGAAACACAATGTATACATTTGAGAAAAATCAAGGCAATCAATGGGCCATGCTTCACTCATCATAAAGACTTGTCACTAATAGATCACTCTGTTTGGTCTGATGTGACCCATTATCATTCTAATGATCTTTCCTGACACACTTCTTGACACACAGTAGACTTCCATTTCCTGTCATTAGCGTCAACAAAAAAATAATCCTTCATTCAACCGAGGCCTCTTCTAAAGAGGTTAAAATGTGTGTTGTCGAGTGTCTCAACGCTATGGTGTTGAAGGGGGCTCTCAAAAACACAAATACAATAACTGTCCTAATATGCCCAACGCGGACTTGGTGTAGTCATGATAATGGAAGAGCATATCTAACTGTATCAACGTTACGGTTTTCCACTTTTGACCACGACACTTATGTAAGAAATGTATATAAAACACATCGCTTAAAAATAACTTCGATCTGTTCATGACCCCTATTACGCTCAAGTATACGTCCAAACTCCAATCTTACCTCAAAGAAGGTGGTTCTGCTCATACTGTAGGTTTATACAGTATGTCCTCGCCTATGTTCCTTAGTTAAAGTACCCCTCACACACACACTACAAAGGAGCAGCTCCTTCCTCCCTGTGACAATCCCAGAACTGACCCCCCTGTCTCTCGCTCGCTCGCTCCCATCCCTCCCTCCCTCCCTCCCTCCCTCCCTCCCCTCCCTCCCTCCCTCCCTCCCTCCCTCCCTCCCTCCCTCCCTCCCCCTCCCCCTCCCTCCCTCCCTCCCTCTCTCTCTCTCTCTCTCTCTCCCCCTCCCTCCCTCCCTCCCTCCCTCCCTCCCTCCCTCCCTCCCTCCTCCCTCCCTCCCTCCCTCCCTCCCTCCCTCCCTCCCTCCCTCCCTCCCTCCCTCCCTCCCTCCCTCCCTCCCTCCCTTCCTCTCTCCCATCCTCCCTCCCTCCCTCCCTCCCTCCCTCCCTCCCTCCCTCTCTCTCTCGCTTCCATTCCTCCCTCCCATACTCCCTCCCATCCTCCCTCTCTCTCCCTCCCTCCCATCCTCCCTCCCTCTCTCTCTCTGCCCTCACTGCTCATCTGTTCATCCGAGAGTAGCACCATAGGCACTTCAAAAACCCAACTCCCTCCCTCCCTCCCTCCCTCCCTCCCTCCCTCCCTCCCCCTCCCTCCCCTCCCTCCCTCCCTCCCTCCCCCTCCCTCCTTCCCTCCCTCCCTCCCTCCCTCCCTCCCTCCCTTCCTTCCCCCCACTAGCTCCTTCCTTCTCCTACTTTATGCCAAGGAACTTGGGGAAGCCCATGGCGGGGTATAGGCTAGCAAAAATAGAAAAAGGCCTCTCCAAGCTATGGTCAGGAACGTATCTGGGCTGGATATTACTGCTGCTTGGCCAGCTGTTGGAAAGATAAAGAGATGGAGGGAGAGAGACAGACAGACGGGGAGGGGGGGTGTAGTGTGGGAGTGTAGTGTGTGTGTGTGTGTGTGTGTGTGTGTGTGTGTGTGTGTGTGTGTGTGTGTGTGTGTGTGTGTGTGTGGTCTAATATGGGTGTTACCTGATGACATGTACCTCCTGTGATGGATGTTATGTTTGTTTCCTGTTTAGTGACAAACCATTGGTTTAACTACTTTTACCAAACAGAAACTTCAGCTAGCAATATCAATGTGTGTAGCCATGCAAGGCATTCTCCCAACAACCTTGCCTGGGTGGCACATTGCCTCCTGGGTAATGTAGTCTTAATGTTATTAACACATAACACAATGGACAGATCCGAGCGGGTGTTATTTGACAGGGTTTGGGGTTAGATAAGGTTCACTCACAACAGACACACACATTTCCTAACCCTTAACCCTAAATATAATCCTAACCCTGACCCTATCCCTAACCCTATCGCTTAACCATTAACCATTAACCCTAATTCTAACCCTGACCTGTACCCTAACCCTATCGCATAACCCTTAACCCAAATCCTAACCCTGACCTGTACCCTAACCCTATCCTTAATCCCTAACCCAAATCCTAACCCTGACCTGTACCCTAACCCTATCCCTTAAACCTAATCCTAACCCTGACCTGTACCCTAACCCTATCCCTAACCCTTAACCCAAATCCTAACCCTGACCTGAACCCTAACCCTAACCCCAAACCTAACCTTAGCTCTTAACCCTAAAACTAACTGTAGCTCCTAACTCTAAACCCAGTGGTGTAAAAATTACCCAATTGTCATGCTTGAGTAAAGGTATAGATACCTTAAGAGAAAATTACTAAAAGTGAAAGTTAGCCAGTAAAATACTACTTGAGTAAAAGTCTAAAAGTATTTGGTTTTAAATATACTTAAGTATCAAAAGTAAAAGTATAAATAATTTAAAATTCCTTATATTAAGCAAACTAGACAGCACAATGTTTATTAAAAAAAAAATAATGGATAGCCAGGGGCATGCTCCAACACTCAGACATCCTTTACAAATGAAGGATTTGTGTTTAGTGAGTCTGCCAGATCTGAGGCTGAGGGATGACCAGGATGATCTCTTGATCAATGCTGAATTGGACCAAATTCCCTGTCAAAATGTAATGAGTACTTTTGGGTGTCAAGGATAATGTATTGGGTAAAAAAGTACATCATTTTCTTTAGGAATGTAGTGAAGTAAAAGTAAAAGTTGTCAACAATATAAAGTAAAGTACAGATACCCCCCCCCAAAAAAAAGTAGTACTTTAAAGTATTTGTTTACTGAAGTACTTTACACCACTGCCTAAAAACCTAACACTAATCCTGACCTTAACCCTAAACGCCCTAAACGACATAGCAGTTGACCTTGTGGGGACTAACCAAAAGGAGCTGTTCCAGAAGGAAACAGTTGACCTTGTGGGGACTAACCAAAAGGGAGCTGTTCCAGAAGGAAACAGTTGACCTTGTGGGGACTAACCAAAAGGAGCTGTTCCAGAAGGAAACAGTTGACCTTGTGGGGACTAACCAAAAGGGAGCTGTTCCAGAAGGAAACAGTTGACCTTGTGGGGACTAACCAAAAGGGAGCTGTTCCAGAAGGAAACAGTTGACCTTGTGGGGACTAACCAAAAGGAGATGTTCCAGAAGGAAACAGTTGACATTGTGGGGACTAACCAAAAGGAGCTGTTCCAGAAGGAAACAGTTGACCTTGTGGGGACTAACCAAAAGGAGATGTTCCAGAAGGAAACAGTTCACCTTGTGGGGACTAACCAAAGGGAGATGTTCCAGAAGAAAACAGTTGACCGTCGCCTGGCTCTGGATGGATGAGGTCGTTCACTTCATCCTGCATACGCAGTAGATGTAACCCATATAGTGCCTTGCAAAAGTATTCACTCCCCCTCTCATGGCGTTTTTGCTATTTTGTTGCATTACAACCTGTCATTTAAATAGATTTTTATTTGGATTCCAATTTCATGTAATGGACAGACACAAAATAGTCCAAATTGGTGAAGTGAAATGAAAAAATGTAAAAGTGAAAAATGGTGCGTGCATATGTATTCACCCCCTTTGCTATGAATCCTCTAAATAAGATCTGGTGCAAGCAATTACCTTCAGAAGTCACATAATTAGTTAAATAAAGTCCACCTGTGTGCAATCTAAGTGTCACATGATCTGTCACATGATCTCAGTATATATTCACCTGTTCTGAAAGGCCACACAGTCTTAACAAGGGGCACCACCAAGCAAGCGGCACTATGAAGATCAAGGAGCTCTCCAAACATGTCAGGGACAAAGTTGTGGAGAAGTACAGATCAGGGTTGGGTTATAAAAAAATATCAGAAACTTTGAACATCCCACTGAGCACCATTAAATCCACTATTAAAAAATTGAAAGAATATGGCACCACAACAAACCTGCCAAGAGAGGGCCGCCTACCAAAACTCACAGACCAGGCAAGGAGGGCATTCATCAGAGAGGACAAAGATAACCCTGAAAGAGCTGAAAAGCTCCACAGCCGGAGATTGGAGTCTGTCCATAGGACCACTTTAAGCCATACACTCCACAGAGCTGGGCTTTAAAGACACAGTCAACCTAGTGTATGTAAACTTCTGGCCCACTGGAATTGTGATACAGTGAAATAACTGTCTGTAAACAATTGTTGGAAAAATGACTTGTGTCCTGCACAAAGTAGATGTCCTAACCAACTTGCGAAAAAAAAATAGTTTGTTAACAAGAAATTTGTGGAGTGGTTGAAAAACGAGCTTTAATGACTCCAACCTACGTGTTTGCAATCTTCCGACTTCAACTGTATGTGTATGTTTTTATCCTCTGACAATACAACAGCTGTGGGATTGGACCCTTTCTTCAATTTTTGCCTAAAATGACATACCCAAATCTAACTGCCTGCAGCTCAGGCCCTGAAGCAAGGATATGCAAATTACTGATACCATTTGAAAGGAAACACTTTGAAGGTTGTGAAAATGTGAAATTAATGTAGGAGAATATAACACATTAGATCTGGTAAAAGATAATAACCCCCCCCCCCAAAAAAAACATGCATTTTAATTATTTTTTTGTTCCATCATATTTTAAATGCAAGAGAAAGTCCATTATATCACTTAGATGTCTTGGCACAATTTAGGATTTGGCCACTAGATGGCAGCAGTGTATGTGTAAAGTTTTAAACTGATCTAATGAACCATTGTATTACTGTTAAAAATGTTGCATCAAGTCTGCCCAAATGTGCCGAAGTGGTCAATTGATACATTTTCAAGTGCATACCTATAGAGAGCATACATTTTTTATTACCAGAATTATTATCAGAATGACAAATCAGAGCAAGATTACTGAATGTAAGTACATTATTTACCTTCAGAGGTGAATGTATGAAGCCAGTTGCCTTGATAAAAGTGTTTTGTTGTACACTCTCCTCAAACAATAGCATGGTATTTTTCCCACTGTAATAGCTACTGTAAATTGGACAGCGCAGTTAGATTAACAAGAATTTAAGCTTTCTGCCCATATAATATATGTCTATGTCCTGAGAAATGTTGTTGTTACTTACAATGTCATGCTAATCACATTAGTGCACGTTAGCTCAACAGTCCCACGGGGGGACACCGATCCTGTAGAGGTTAAAAGGGGACAGATATCAAAACTCTTCCGCGGTAGGATACACTTGTGCTTCCTCGCCAAAAGGAGGCTATTGAGGAGGGGAGCACCGTCTTCCGCTGGCCTACTAACAAACTGACACACCAAACGACCACTTATCTCTTTCCGGGTCACGGAGGAAAGAGTTTGGAGGAGAGAGGATGGAAGACTGACTTTTTGATGAGAAATGAGAAAAGGCCTTTGTCTCTGTCTGTCGGTTCCTCTCTCTCTCTCTTTCTCTCTCTGTCGGTCTCTTTCAATTCAATTCAATTCAATTCAAGGGGCTTTATTGGCATGGGAAACGTGTTAACATTGCCAAAGCAAGTGATGTAGATAATATACAAAAGTTAAATAAACAATAAAAATTGACAGTAAACATTATACATACAGAAGTTTCAAAACAATAAAGACATTACAAATGTCATATTACGTACTGTATATATACAGTGTTGTGTTGCAACGATGTACAAATGGTTAAGGGTACACAAGGGAAAATAAATAAGCATAAATATGGGTTGTATTTAAAATGGTGTTTGTTCTTCACTGGTTGGCCTTTTCTTGTGGCAACAGGTCACAAATCTTGCTGCTGTGATGGCACACTGTGGAATTTCACCCAGTAGATATGGGAGTTTATCAAAATTGGGTTTGTTTTCAAATTCTTTGTGGATCTGTGTAATCTGAGGGAAATATGTGTCTCTAATATGGTCATACATTGGGCAGGAGGTTAGGAAATGCAGCTCAGTTTCCACCTCATTTTGTGGGCAGTGTGCACATAGCCTGTCTTCTCTTGAGAGCCATGTCTGCCTACGGTGGCCTTTCTCAATGGCAAGGCTATGCTCACTGAGTCTGTACATTGTCAAAGCTTTCCTTAAATTTGGGTCAGTCACAGTGGTCAGGTATTCTGCCACTGTGTACTCTCTGTTTAGGGCCAAATAGCATTCTAGTTTGCTCTGTTTTTTTTGTTAATTCTTTCCAATGTGTCAAGTAATTATCTTTTTGTTTTCTCATGATTTGATTGGGTCTAATTGTGCTGCTGTCCTGGGGCTCTGTGGGGTCTGTTTGTGTTTGTGAACAGAGCCCCAGGACCAGCTTGCTTAGGGGACTCTTCTCCAGGTTCATCTCTCTGTAGGTGATGGCTTTGTTATGGAAGGTTTGGGAATCGCATTATTTGGTGTTCTACATTGTACACGGAGGATATTTTTGCATGCAGTCTCAATTTGGTGTTTGTCCCATTTTGTGAAGTCTTGGTTGGTGAGCGGACCACAGACCTCACAACCGTAAAGGGCAATGGGCTCTATGACTGATTCAAGTATTTGTAGCCAAATCCCAATTGGTATGTTGAATTTTATGTTCCTTTTGATGGCACATAATGCCCTTCTTGCGTTGTCACTAAGATCGTTCATAGCTTTGTGGAAGTTACCTGTGGTGCTGATGTTTAGGCCAAGGTATGTATAGTTTTTTGTGTGCTCTAGGGCAACGGTGTCTAGATGGTATTTGTATTTGTGGTCCTGGCAACTGGACCTTTTTTGGAACACCATTATTTTGGTCTTACTGAGATTTACTGTCAGGGCACAGGTCTGGCAGGATCTGACACGGCCTGCAACGGAAACATGCGGACTCTCCTTCACTGCAGCCGAGGTGAGTAAGACATTTAAACGTGTTAACCCTCGCAAGGCTGCAGGCCCAGACGGCATCCCCAGCCGCGCCCTCAGAGCATGCGCAGACCAGCTGGCCGGTGTGTTTACGGACATATTCAATCAATCCCTATACCAGTCTGCTGTTCCCACATGCTTCAAGAGGGCCACCATTGTTCCTGTTCCCAAGAAAGCTAAGGTAACTGAGCTAAACGACTACCGCCCCGTAGCCCTCACTTCCGTCATCATGAAGTGCTTTGAGAGACTAGTCAAGGCCCATATCACCTCCACCCTACCTGACACCCTAGACCCACTCCAATTTGCTTACCGCCCAAATAGGTCCACAGACGATGCAATCTCAACCACACTGCACACTGCCCTAACCCATCTGGACAAGAGGAATACCTATGTGAGAATGCTGTTCATCGACTACAGCTCGGCATTCAACACCATAGTACCCTCCAAGCTCGTCATCAAGCTCGAGACCCTGGGTCTCGACCCCGCCCTGTGCAACTGGGTACTGGACTTCCTGACGGGCCGCCCCCAGGTGGTGAGGGTAGGCAACAACATCTCCACCCCGCTGATCCTCAACACTGGGGCCCCACAAGGGTGCGTTCTGAGCCCTCTCCTGTACTCCCTGTTCACCCACGACTGCGTGGCCACGCACGCCTCCAACTCAATCATCAAGTTTGCGGACGACACAACAGTGGTAGGCTTGATCACCAACAACGACGAGATGGCCTACAGGGAGGAGGTGAGGGCCCTCGGAGTGTGGTGTCAGGAAAATAACCTCACACTCACACATCGATGGAACAGTAGTGGAGAGGGTAGCAAGTTTTAAGTTCCTCGGCATACACATCACAGACAAACTGAATTGGTCCACTCCCACAGACAGCATCGTGAAGAAGGCGCAGCAGCGCCTCTTCAACCTCAGGAGGCTGAAGAAATTTGGCTTGTCACCAAAAGCACTCACAAACTTCTACAGATGCACAATCGAGAGCATCCAGGCGGGCTGTATCACCGCCTGGTACGGCAACTGCTCCGCCCACAACCGTAAGGCTCTCCAGAGGGTAGTGAGGTCTGCACAACGCATCACCGGGGCAAACTACCTGCCCTCCAGGACACCTACACCACCCGATGTTACAGGAAGGCCATAAAGATCATCAAGGACAACAACCACCCGAGCCACTGCCTGTTCACCCCGCTATCATCCAGAAGGCGAGGTCAGTACAGGTGCATCAAAGCTGGGACCGAGAGACTGAAAAACAGCTTCTATCTCAAGGCCATCAGACTGTTAAACAGCCACCACTAACATTGAGTGGCTGCTGCCAACACACTGACTCTGACACTGACTCAACTCCAACCACTTTAATGATGTAAAATGATGTAAAATATATCACTATATATCACCCGTGAGGCCGGGTGCTGCAGACTTTTCTAGTGCCCGCGCCAGTTCGTTGATATATATATGTTGAAGAGGGTGGGGCTTAAGCTGCATCCCTGTCTCACCCCACGACCCTGTGTGAAGAAATGTGTGTGTTTTTTGCCAATTTTAACCGCACACTTGTTGTTGTGTACATGGATTTTATAATGTCGTATGTTTTACCCCCAACACCACTTTCCATCAATTTGTATAGCAGACCCTCATGCCAAATTGAGTCGAAGGCTTTTTTGAAATCAACAAAGCAGGAGAAGACTTTTCCTTTGTTTTGCTTTGTTTGTTTGGTTGTCAATTAGGGTGTGCAGGGTGAATACATGGTCTGTTGTACGGTAATTTGGTAAAAAGCCAATTTGACATTTGCTCAGTACATTGTTTTCATTGAGGAAATGTACAAGTCTGCTGTTAATGATAATGCAGAGGATTTTCCCAAGGTTACTGTTGACGCATATCCCACGGTAGTTATTGGGGTCAAATTTGTCTCCACTTTTGTGGATTGGGGTGATCAGTCCTTGGTTCCAAATATTGGGGAAGATGTTAGAGCTAAGGATGATGTTAAAGAGTTTTAGTATAGCCAATTGGAATTTGTTGTCTGTATATTTGATCATTTCATTAAGGATACCATCAACACCACAGGCCTTTTTGGGTTGGAGGGTTTTTATTTTGTCCTGTAGCTCATTCAAGGTAATTGGATAATCCAGTGGGTTCTGGTAGTCTTTAATAGTTGATTCGTAAGATTTGTATTTGATCATGTATATGTTTTTGCTCTTTATTCCTTGTTATAGAGCCAAAAATATTGGAGAAGTGTTTTACCCATACTCTCTCTCTCTCTCTCTCCCTGTCTCGTCCTCTCTCTCTCTGTCTCTCCCTCTCTCTCTGTCTCTCTGTCTCTCTCTCTCTCTCTGTCTCCTCCTCTCTCTCTCTCTCTGTCTCTTCTCTGTCTCTCTCTCTCTCTCTCTCTCTCTGTCTCTCTCTCTCTCTCTCTCTCTCTCTCTTCTCTCTCTCTCTCTCTCTCTCTCTGTCTCTGTCTCTCTCTGTGTGTGTTTCTCTCTCTCTCTCTGTGTCTCTCTCTCTCTCTCTCTCTCTGTGTTTCTGTCTCTCTCTGTCTGTCTCTCTCTCTCTCTGTCTCTCTCTCTCGGTGTCTCTGTCTCTCTCTCTGTGTGTTTCTCTCTCTCTCTCTGTCTCTCTCTCTCTCTCTGTCTCTCTCTCTCTCGGTGTCTCTGTCTCTCTCTCTGTCTCTCTCTCTGTCTCTCTCTCTCGGTGTCTCTGTCTCTCTCTCTGTGTGTTTCTCTCTCTCTCTCTTCAATCTGAAAGTGTTAGCCTTCAATAGAGAGCCCTTTTAGTTTAGCCGAAATTATAGGACCTTTTAATTTTAGCCCAATTAAATGGAATCTATTTGCATAATGAATGTGAATAGCATCAGAGGGGGCCAGGATAAAGCAATGGCTTCTAGAAGGTCGTCAGTCCTTAGGGAAGTTCCCTCTGGGGTAACATAGCGATCCGAGCCCCACACTGGCCGCTTCTCATGATCAGAAGTTTGAGAAGCGCTGGGTGCCATGGTAACAGACACGTCTCTCCAAGGTTGGCGAGGTCGTTATTGACTTTTCAGCCTGTGTATCATCCTCAGTCCTCTCCGGGTGTCAGGGACTAGCAGCTAGCGCCATCTCTGAGCTCTCCCTTTGTTGATGAACAGGAACAGGTCTGGAAGACCTGTTGAAGACGTGGTGAATTTAGATGAAGGGGATCTGAGGCTGCTCAATGCAGTTGCCACGCTGCACAGGGAACAGAATGTGACGATTGCCTGCAGGATGTTTTCTTTTGACTTAAGGTCAGAGCTTGGTGAAGGCTTGTAGAGGAGCAGTGGACTGGCATTGTGGTCATATGTTGGGGAAATGAAACCCGTTTCTACTGGGGGAGCACACAAGGGGCTTTATGATGTCAGTGTTCCGCTGAGACAGAAAATACAGTGTGACTGGGGAGGCTTATAAGTGAACAGCACTTCTCACGTGAGGATTAGTGTGTGTGTGTGTGTGAAACTAACAGAGATCTTCAATCATATATTGAATTTTGCCTGCAGGCAATTCTCCATTTACGGGTTGAAAGCCTCGGTTAAAACTCAAATGCAAATTTACCAGCATAGTAACAACATGAATCATGCCAATTTGCAAAGCTAAAATGAAAAGTGTTTCCACATACCATAATTAAATGCTTTTTTTTTTTTTATTGTCACTTTTGCAGCTCCATTCGGTATTTTTTATCTTCCAATAGAGTTTTATTTAACAACTTAACTTTAACAACTTAATTATAACTCATTATGTACAGTATTTAGTATGCTCTCTCACCAGCAGGAGGCGATATATACATTTTTTGCATAGCGTATCGACTGAAGTCATGCGGAGGAAGAAATCTACAGCATCAAGGGGTCAAATATATTGTCGTTGTTAACCTCAACAGTTGATTTCTTATGTTAATAATAATATAATAATATAATATATACAATATTATATATGCCATTTAGAAGGCACTTTTATCCAAAGAGACTTAGTCATGCTTACATACATTTTTTGTAAAGCATCAAGGTCAACACGGAGGAGGAAGATCGGTAGATAACAGGTCTGTAGATAACAGGTCTGGAGATAACAGGTCTATAAATACAGGTCTATAAATTACAGGTCTATAAATAACAGGTCTGTAAATAACAGGTCTGTAGATAACAGGGCTATAAATAACAGGTCTATAAATAACAGGTCTGTAGATAACAGGTCTATAAATAACATGTCTGTAGATAACAGAACAACCTAACAGGCTGAACAGAGGGTGGATAGACAGCAATGGGATGGAAAGGTGGGCCAAACATAAACCATCCTGGAGATGAACTCTTGGTTAGAATGTCTCAACTCTAACCCTAGCTTCATGTCCACATCCTGGTTCAACTCTAACCCTAACTTCATGTCCACATCCTGGTTCAACCCTAACCCTAGCATCATGTCCACATCCTGGTTCAACTCTAACCCTAGCTTCATGTCCCCATCCTGGTTCAACCCTAACCCTAGCATCATGTCCACATCCTGGCTCAACCCTAACCCTGGCATCATGTGGAGAGGAAGCCTCTTTTGCATTCCAGTTAGGCTAATATGTGAGTTTTTAAAATCTTTGATTTATTTTAGAGGCCATAGTAGACGTCAAATGTGGTTTGTTCTTATTCTGCACCAACTCCCTGTCATGACATAGCCCTTTCTGGGTATAGATCGTGGCTTCACCCTCTCTATCCTCTCCTACACCCAGGTTCTGTTATCTCAGGTTGTAAACTCCTGGTGGAGACTCTCTTCCCCTGGCCATGCAGAAAGAGAGACCGCAGAGTGAACAAAGGATTTCACGTGGCCGAACTCCTAAATCCCCAAAATGGGAAAATGAAACTATATGTCCACTTGTGAGAATGTGTGCAGTGTCTGTGGACACTTAAGGGACAGTTATGTTGAGTGTGTTTCATTTGGTGACCTCACGAGGGACAGGGAACACACATAACGATATCTCCAAATGTGTACATTTCTCAATTATGGTGTTTGCATCTATTTCTTGTATTAAATGAAAGAGTAAAGATGAAACTATTTGTGAAATTATGTAATGTCATTTTAACCTTTAATTTTGAGAGAATTGTTTTCCCTGTAAAGGTTAACAAGTCAGCGGCCACGCCCCCTTGAGCATAGACATGATCAGGCGTCATTCTACTGTTATGAATAAAAGCCCCTCCTAAAATAATCCTCTTCAGACTAAGCAAACCCACAGCGTGAGCTGTGATTGTGAATAGTTATTGAATTCCTAACCATACCACGTGGAGAATTGGCTACACGACTGGAAATGGTTCAACTCTGAGACTATCGATCCCTACAGAATGAGAGCAATTTTTTGTAATTTTTTGCTAGCGGGACACCTCGATAACATCCAGTGAAATTGCAGAGTGCCAAATTCAAATTAAATTATTATAAATATTTAACTTTCATAAAATCACAAGTGTAACATGCAAAATAAAGCATAACTTCTTGTTAATCCAGCCGCTGTGTTAGATTTCAAAAAGGCTTTAAGACGAAAGCAAACGATACGATTATCTGAGGACAGTGCCCAGCACACAAAACCATACAAACATTTTCCAGCCAAGTAGATTAGTCACGAAAGTCAGAAATAGCAATACAATTAATCACTTACCTTTGATGATCTTCATATGGTTGTACTCACAAGACTCCATGTTACACAATAAATGTTTGTTTTGTTCGATAAAGTCCCTCTTTATGTCCAAAATCCTCCATTTTGTTTGCGCGTTTTGTTCAGTAATCAATTGGCTCAACGGCGGTTACAACAGGCAGGCGAAAAATCCAAATAGTACCAGTAAAGTTTGTCGAAACATGTCAAACGTTGTTTATAGACAATCCTCAGGTTGTTTTTTGTCTAAATAATCAATAATATTTCAAACGGACAATAGCGTCGTCAATATAAAAGAAAAACAAGAAAGGCGGGCTATAGGTCGTGCGCACCAAACAGGTCTGGGGACTTTCCACTGTCCGCTCATTGAAACTGGTAATTATCCCTCATTTTTCAGAATAAAAGACTGAAACAATGTCTAAAGACTATTCACAGCTAGTGAAAGCCATAGGGAACGCAATCTGGGTCATAACCATTTATATGGTGGATAGGCTTTCAATGGAAAAACACCCATTAGGGAATCTTCCCTATCATTGTTAGTAACTGTCGTGTCTTTGGCTATGCCAGATTAAGTGATATGACATGCTATTCTATAAAATAATTTCTCCGTAATTAATATTACCTGATTGAGCTAATCATGTAAATGTAATTAACTAGAGAGTCGGGGCACCACAAAATAATATTTATAGAGCTTTTATCTTCCGAATAAACTCTTAAAGACCTAGTAATATTTTACATCAATAGCAGTCAATATCAATTGTCATCTTAATTCAGTCTCATCTGAAAGTTGTAAATTCTTGGTTATCTGCACGAACCCTGGCTAACAATTTGAATCAGCAATACAACATTGGGTTTCATTGAAATTGATTTGAAATCATTTATTTACTAAATACCTAACTAATCACAGAGAATACCACAAACACATAATTAAATCATAACTTGATTACAAATTAAAGAAAAGGGGCTGGGTTTAGTGAAGGAGCGGGAAGACTGAGGAACAAAGGGAAGAAGCTGGGATATCGTAAATACAGTATCTTATGCATTCTAAATTACCGCCCATTTGTAAAAGGAAAGCGCAATACATATTTACTCTGAGCTTCAGTAGGTTGGTGGTAGATGGAAGGCCGTGTTGCCAAACCAAGTCC
This sequence comes from Oncorhynchus tshawytscha, assembly GCF_018296145.1. Taxonomy (NCBI): domain Eukaryota; kingdom Metazoa; phylum Chordata; class Actinopteri; order Salmoniformes; family Salmonidae; genus Oncorhynchus; species Oncorhynchus tshawytscha. Next base: position 32,703,604 of record NC_056457.1, on the reverse strand, counting down.
TTTGTCCTTTGAAGAATGTCTCTGGTGGTCAATTGGATACGTTGTAGTAACGTCGTTGGGTGATAAGACGGGATACTCTGTCTGTTCCTTCCTAACCCTCGTTTGCATCTGCTGTTGCTAACTCAACGGCTAGAAGGTATCACTTCTGTAGTGAATAAGAGTTCAAAGTTCATACCATTCGCAACCAAAGCTCACGCTGACGTTGGCATCGTTCTGTAGTTATTATCTGAACCATTCTGACATAGGACTGTCGTCCTCACATCATTGGAAGAGGAGGTTATATTGTTGTAAAGGGCTTATATAGGAATGGAGAGGAGGGTGTGTTTGAAAAGTTTTATAGCCCATGTCCCTTCACAGGGGCGGGCCACTGATTGAGCAGCCCTGTCACGCCCTGGTCAAAGTATTTTGTGTTTATCTTTATGTATTTGGTCAGGCCAGGGTGTGGCATGGGATTTTTGTAATTGTGGTGTGTTTGTCTTGGGGTTTTGGTGGTGGTATTGGGATTGTAGCTTAGTGGGTTGTCTAGCAAGGTCTATGGCTGTCTGGAGTGGTTCTCAATCAGAGGCAGGTGCTTATCGTTGTCTCTGATTGGGAACCATATTTAGGCAGCCATATTCTTTGAGTTTGTCGTGGGTGATTGTCCTTAGTGTCTTACTTGTACTCTCTGTTAGTTTGCACTAGATAGGCTGTTTTCGGTTTTCATTACGTTTATTGTTTTGTAGTGTTTAGTGTTTAGTCGTGTTTAGTGTTTAGTCGTGTTTACGTTTTGTTTAATAAATATGGATCGCAATCGACACGCTGCAGTTTGGTCCGACTCTCCTTCATCACCACTAGAAAACCGTTACAAGCCCTATCTTATGAAAACCCAAATCTCACATTTTAGAAGCTAAAATCACATTTCATCCCATCACAAATAATTTCATATTCAAACATTTAAATTGAACAACAATTCCATGTGAATCCGATAACTCTGATGTGTAGACTTTCCACTGTAGAGTTTATGTCATCTTATCATTGATGAGAATGTCTCAGATGACAACCGAACTGACATCATATTCATTAAGTACCACCGCATATGTTCCATTGGTCGGATTACCAGAATATAGTTAATTTCCCCCCACCTTCTGATGTTCCCAGAATCTCTATGTTAACCAAGGGTTTTGCAAATGTAACCTCAGTAGGGTAGAGAGAGGAAAAAGGGTGGAAGAGGTATTTATGACTGTCATAAACCTACCCCCCAGGCCAACGTCATGACATAACTAATATCTACTGTTTGTTTGTTTATGCATTTCTGTGATTATTTAGTTAGTTAGTAAATGAATGATTAAGCGATTAAGCGAATTGGTGTATGGATGATTCATAGTAAAGGCTGGGTTCGTGCAGATAACCAACAATTTACAATGTTCAGATGAGACTGACGTGAGGTAAAGAATAATTAATTAATAGAAGACTAATTGATCAAATATTAAAATAACTGAAGAGTTATATTCGGAAAAGTATAACTTTGTAATCTGAAGATTTTCTTTCCTGCCCCGACTTCCTAGTTAATTAACTTTATATGAGTTTGATCACGTAATAATAATTACAGAGAATTGATTTGATAAAATAAGTCCTCACCTTTAATGATGCCAAAGACACCACATCCCTCTCATTCATCAAGTCATTTAACCTAGGACCTTTACCATACAGCTCACTTCCTGAACCCACATAAAGCAAGCCTTGGTCAAAGAAAAGACCAAGGCTTGCTTATCAGGAAGGATGACAGAACTCCCTCCACTTGACAGAAAGCGAAGGATGGCTCATTGGATTAAAGAAAAAGGGAAACCAGGTATATTAGAGGTAAAGTATTTGTTTCAATTTTCCAGGAATTCTTTATGGTGATGACTTGTGGCTGGACACCGTAAGAGAAGAGAGCTTAATTAGTTTCTGCTGGAAGTTAATTGGGGGCTTGTAGTAATGTCAATGAGAGCAACATGAAAGGAAAAAGCTGATATTGCAATAAAAACAATCGTCTTGACTCAGGCCAGTTCCCGTCCGCCTTGCCACCAATACAATAAACTCATTAACTTAATCTCTTAATCAATGATAATGGACTGATGCGACTTCAGCAGAGACCAGGGCACTCGATTGGACAGGTTTCATCGCGACAGCAGAAACAGAGAGAAAGGGGTTGTGCAAGTTCAGTGTTTTCCTGAAATGACTTAAATAAAACTACATAGAGAGTGAAGTGGCCCAAATCCGGGAATATAATTACTTCTGGGTAATTGTAGCTTGGGAGGACCTTTGGCTACTTTACTCTAAATACATGGGTTATTATTGATCTTTTTCAGACAATAAATGTATGGTATATGATGGTGAATCAGACAACCATTACCCAGAAAACTTTCACCCCAGTTTATATATTTTTATATTTCATTGCAATTGTATATAAAATAAAAAAAACATGAACTGGGGTGAAAGTCTTTATCTGTGATGGCTGTCTGATTCACCATCATACAGAACATTACCCTGTCAGACTTTCCATTTCCAGAGGCCAGGTAATTGGGTTTTCGTCCCAACTACTGAGTGGTATTTCTCATGATGGATGGCCTTTGTATGTATTCTTTATTTGTACTATTTTCTACTTTGTATGGCCCAACCATCACTGATTTCTGTACAGCCCAACCGCCACAGCCCAACCACCACTGATTTCTGTACAGCCCAACCGCCACAGCCCAACAGCCACTAATTTCTGTACAGCCCAACCGCCACAGCCCAACTGCCACTGGTTTCTGTACAGCCCAACCACCACTGGTTTCTGTACAGCCCGACCACCACTGGTTCCTGTACGGCCCAACCACCACTGGTTTCTGTATGGCCCAACCCCCACTGGTTTCTGTACGGCCCAACCACCACTGGTTCCTGTACGGCCCAACCACCACTGGTTTCTGTACAGCCCAACCACCACTGGTTTCTGTACAGCCCAAACACCACTGGTTTCTGTACAGCCCAACCACCACTGGCTTCTGTACAGCCCAACCACCACACTATGAGTTAGTAACAACAACATGGCCGAACAGTGAAGTCAGTATTTCACCCAGTCAGATGGTGAATAGCTCAGATTTAATCTGTGGGTAATAAAGTGAGAAGTAAGACTTCCTCTGTTTTACTGCCAATTAGTAAGAGGCTCAGAGGTAACTTCTGACATAGCGTACCAGTCAAAAGTTTGGACACACCTACTCATTCAAGGGTTTGTCTTTATTTCTTACATTGTAGAATAATAGTGAAGACATCAAAACTATGAAAAACCACACGTGGAATCAAGTATTAACCAAAAAAGTGTTAAACAAATCAAAATATATTTTATTTTTGAGATTCTTCAAAGTAGCCACACTTTGAAGCCACACTTTGCCTTGATGGCATTTTCTCAACCAACTTCATGAGGTAGTTAAAAGTTAATTTGTGGAATTTCTTTCATTCTTAATACCTTTAAGTCAATCAGTTGTGTTGTGACAAGGTTGGGGTGGGTAGCTCTATTTGGTAAAGTCCTTATTATGGCAAGAACAGCTCAAATAAGCAAAGAGAAATGACAGTCCATCATTACTTTAATATATGAAGGTCAGTCAATCTGGAAAATGTCAAGAACTTTGGAAGTTTCTTCAAGTGCAGTCGCAAAAACCACTATGATGAAACTGGCTCTCATGAAGACTGCCACAGAAAAGGAAGCCCCAGAGTTACCTCTGCTGTAGAGGATAAGTTCATTAGAGTTACTAGCCTCAGAAATTACAGCCCAAATAAATGCTTCACAGAGTTCAAGTAACAGACACATCTCAACATCAACTGTTCAGAGGAGACTGAGTGAATCAGGCCTTGATGGTCAAATTGCTGCAAAGAAACCACTACTAAAGGACACCAATAATAAGAAGAGACTTGCTTGGGCCAAGAAACACGAGCAATGGACATTAGACCAGTGGAAATCTGTCTTTTGGTCTAATTTGTCCAAATTTGAGATGTTTGGTTCCAACCACCGTGTCTTTTCGAGATGCAGAGTAGGTGAACGGATGATCTCCGCATGTGTGGTTCCCACCGTGAAGCATGGAGGAGGAGGTGTGATGGTGAGGGGGAGCTTTGATGTTGACACCGTCTCTGATTTATTTACAATTCAAGGCACACTTAACTCTTAGGGCTAGGCCCCTTTTTTCTCCACTTCCAGTCTGAATGACATCCCCAAAGTAAACTGCTTGTAGCTCAAGCTCTGAAACCAGGATATGCATACAATTGGTATAATTTGAAATAAAACACTTTGAAGTTTATAGAAATGTTAAAATAATGTAGGAGAATATCACAGAATAGATATAGTAGGAGAAAATCCAAAGAAAAACCAACCAGATTTTTTTTGTTTGTTGGAGAGACCATCCTCTTAGAAATGCAAGAGTAAGGTCATATTGAGAATTAGCTCCCTTGATGAAATTCCTATGGCTTCCACAGGGTTTCGTCAGTCTATGTTCCAGGTTTCAGTCTTGTAACTTCAATAACGAATAAGAAATACCAGTTTTAGCAGAAGGACACAGACTTGGTCATTTGTGTTTGCTCCCCCATGAAGAAATGACGCACCTGCTAAAATCGGTTTCCTATTGAACATTCTTCTTTCCGTAAGAAATATGATAGTTTGATTACATTTTAGGGTATCTGAGGAGTAGATAGAAATGTATTTTGACTTGTTGAAACAAAGGTTAGGGGTACATTTTCAGATTCCTTTCTCTGCAAGTTGAACGGGTGGATTAATCAAATCGATGGCGCCAACTAAACAGACTTGTTGGGATGATGAATGAATGGATAATGAAGGATTTTATCCAACAAAACAACAAAACAACACTACATGTTATAGCTGGGACCCTTTGGATGACAAATCAGAGAAAGATTTTCAAAAGGTCAGTGAATATTTAGTCGTTAAATGTGAATTTATGTGGAAAAATATTTTGACATTTTGACATGGGGTGCCGTCCTCAAACAACCACATGGCATGTTTTCGTTGTAATAGCTACTATAAATCGACACTGTAGTTAGAACAAGAATTTAAACTTTCAGCTGATACAAGACACTTATATTTACCTAAATGTTTAAAATACATAATATTTATGATTATTTATTTGAATTGCGCGCCCTCCAGTTTCACCGGAAGTTGTCCCGCTAGCAGGACGCCTATCCCTTTAACCAGCATGGCTTCCACATCATTCTGCAGCAATACGCCATCCCATCTGCTTTGTGCTTAGTGGGACTATCATTTGTTTTCAAACAGGACAATGACCCAACACACCTCCAGGCAGGAGGAGGGCTATTTGACCTAGAAGGAGAGTGATGGAGTGCTGCATCAGATGGCTTCCACAATCACCTGACCTCAACCCAATTGAGATGGGTTTAGATTAGTTGGACCGCAGAGTGGAGGAAAAGCAGCCAACAAGTGCTGAGCATACGTGGGAACTCCTTTAAGACTGTTGGAAAAGCATTCCAAGTGAAGCTGGTTGAGAGAATGCCAAGAGTGTGCAACGCTGTCATCAAGGCAAAGGGTTGCTACTTTGAAGAATCTAAAATCTAAAATATTTTTTTTGGGTTGCTACATGATTCCATATGTGTTATTGCATTGTTTTGATGTCTTCACTATTATTATACAATGTAGAAAATAGTAAAAAATAAAAAGCCTTGAATGAGTAGGTGTGTCCAAACTTTTGACTGGTACTGTATGTTCTCTAGCTTAGCTTTCAAAGTGATTTACATGGACTGGGTAAACTCAGCCAACCTACCTGCTTTTTATTGAACCTGGAAATACCCTTGATGTTAGGAACCTATGTTGTCATGGCACAACATGATTGATGGGTATGCATGGCAGCCATATAGCAATTTAACACGTTTTTAGGGGGGATAGCTACTTGTGGAAGAACTGAAACTGAGTTGGACTGCTATGTCTCCCCTATATCCTTCGGTTTCCTTTATTGACTTCAGTCCTTTTCCCAGAACAGTCATTCTGTATAAACCTCAAAAGTACTTTCTGTAGAAAAGCCTTCCGATGAACTGTACAACACTTCTCTTCCAAACAATTGTATGCTCTTAAGATTGCCATGAATTACATCATCCATTTCTCAAACGTTGTTTCAACCAGTCAGTAAGTAATATCAGTTCAGTGTCGTGAAGCATCTCTCCATGAGACACAGAAAGACAGTAGGTAAACAGAGACACAGGAATGTGATTTATAAACATGCATTTTTTATAAATCACATTCCTGTGTCTCTCTTTATCTACTATCTCTCTCTGTCTCAACTAGAGATGCTTCTGTGTTCCACTGACTAGTACAGAATGTTCTGGCACACATTTCCCCTTAGATCATACAGCCAATCGCTAACCAGCCACAATCCCATGCGGGTGTACCTTTTAGCCTTCATAGCAGTACACAGGTGAATTCTGTATCTAATTCCAGTCACACAACTGCTGTCCTCAGCATTGCCACTTCTCCCATGTTTGTGACAATAAAAGTTACATACATATATATATATAATAGCCCAGGGCAGTTTAGTGCTAGTGGGGGTGTTTGATTCTAGGCATATAACAGAGAAAGTGCCCATGCAGCTAGAATCTTCCATGGTTTATTCAGCGAGCAGAGCAGAGCAGCTAACTCAAAGCACTGACACACTGTGTAGGGTTTTTGCATTGCCAGATGAAAGGGCAATCATATCTCTGTGGGGATAGTGAGTTTATCAGACTGGGCTCTTGTTGCTGACTTCCTCTCACTGTGTTCAACACTCATCTCCTTGATGGCACGAGGCTGTGAATGTTAAAGACTGGCGGCTTGAGGAAGATAAGCAAAAGTCCGTAAACGAGAATAGCCCTTGGCACGGACGCTTAAAAAGAATGTTAAAACTGAAGTGTGACTGAAAACGTGACCCCTTGTGACGAGACTTGAGGGGTCGTGAGTAGCCGTTGGTCCCCGTGATCTTTAAAAAAAAGTTGTTGTTTATATGCCGTATATGATTGAACTATTGATGTGTTGAGTTAAGGGGTATGAACACTTCCTGAAGGCACGTATATCTAACCCTATCCCCTATATACAGAGGTATATCTAACCCTATCCCCTATATACAGAGGTATATCTAACCCTATCCCCTATATACAGAGGTATATCTAACCCTATCCCCTATATACAGAGGTATATCTAACCCTATCCCCTATATACAGAGGTATATCTAACCCTATCCACTATATACAGAGGTATATCTAACCCTATCCCCTCTATACAGAGGTATATCTACCCCTATCCCCTATATACAGAGGTATATCTAACCCTATCCCCTATATACAGAGGTATATCTAACCCTATCCCCTATATACAGAGGTTTATCTAACCCTATCCCCTATATACAGAGGTATATCTAACCCTATCCCCTATATACAGAGGTATATCTAACCCTATCCCCTATATACAGAGGTATATCTAACCCTATCCCCTATATACAGAGGTATATCTAACCCTATCCCCTATATACAGAGGTATATCTAACCCTATCCCCTATATACAGAGGTATATCTAACCCTATCCCCTATATACAGAGGCATATCTAACCCTATCCCCTATATACAGAGGTATATCTAACCCTATCCACTATATACAGAGGTATATCTAACCCTATCCCCTCTATACAAAGGTATATCTAACCCTATCCCCTATATACAGAGGTATATCTAACCCTATCCCCTATATACAGAGGTATATCTAACCCTATCCCCTATATACAGAGGTATATCTGACCCTATCCCCTATATAAAGAGGTATATCTAACCCTATCCACTATATACAGAGGTATATCTAACCCTATCCACTATATACAGAGGTATATCTAACCCTATCCACTATATACAGAGGTATATCTAACCCGATCCCCCATATACAGAGGTATATCTAACCCTATCCCCTATATACAGAGGTATATCTTACCCTATCCCCTATATACAGAGGTATATCTAACCCTATCCCCTATATACAGAGGTATATCAAACCCTATCCCCTATATACAGAGGTATATCTAAACCTATCCCCTATATACCTGACCGTATCCCCTATATACAGAGGTATATCTAACCCTATCTCCCATATACAGAGGTATATCTAACCCTATCCCCTATATACAGAGGTATATCTAACCCTATCCCCTATATACAGAGGTCTAACCCTATCCCCCCTATATACAGAGGTATATCTAACCCTATCCCCTATATACAGAGGTATATCTAACCCTATCCCCTATATACAGGTATATCTGACCCTATCCCCTATATACAGAGGTATATCTAACCCTGTCCCCTATATACAGAGGTATATCTAACCCTATCCCCTATATACAGAGGCATATCTAACCCTATCCCCTATATACAGAGGTATATCTAACCCTATCCCCTATATACAGAGGTATATCTAACCCTATCCACTATATACAGAGGTATATCTAACCCTATCCACTATATACAGAGGTATATCTAACCCTATCCACTATATACAGAGGTATATCTAACCCTATCCCCTATATACAGAGGTATATCTAACCCTATCCCCTATATACAGAGGTATATCTTACCCTATCCCCTATATACAGAGGTATATCTAACCCTATCCCCTATATACAGAGGTATATCAAACCCTATCCCCTATATACAGAGGTATATCTAAACCTATCCCCTATATACAGAAGTATATCTGACCGTATCCCCTATATACAGAGGTATATCTAACCCTATCCCCCATATACAGAGGTATATCTAACCCTATCCCCTATATACAGAGGTATATCTAACCCTATCCCCTATATACAGAGGCATATCTAAACCTATCCCCTATATACAGAGGTATATCTAACCCTATCCCCTATATACAGAGGTTTATCTAACCCTATCCCCTATATACAGAGGTATATCTAACCCTATCCCCTATATACAGAGGTATATCTAACCCTATCCCCTATATACAGAGGTATATCTAACCCTATCCACTATATACAGAGGTATATCTAACCCTATCCCCTCTATAAAAAGGTATATCTAACCCTATCCCCTATATACAGAGGTATATCTAACCCTATCCCCTATATACAGAGGTATATCTAACCCTATCCCCTATATACAGAGGTATATCTAACCCTATCCCCTATATACAGAGGTATATCTTACCCTATCCCCTATATACAGAGGTATATCTAACCCTATCCCCTATATACAGAGGTATATCAAACCCTATCCCCTATATACAGAGGTATATCTAAACCTATCCCCTATATACAGAAGTATATCTGACCGTATCCCCTATATACAGAGGTATATCTAACCCTATCTCCCATATACAGAGGTATATCTAACCCTATCCCCTATATACAGAGGTATATCTAACCCTATCCCCTATATACAGAGGTATATCTAACCCTATCCCCTATATACAGAGGCATATCTAACCCTATCCCCTAAACAGAGGTATATCCCCTATCCACTATATACAGAGGTATATCTAACCCTATCCCCTATATACAAAGGTATATCTAACCCTATCCCCTATATACAGAGGTATATCTAACCCTATCCCCTATATACAGAGGTATATCTAACCCTATCCCCTATATACAGAGGTTTATCTAACCCTATCCCCTATATACAGAGGTATATCTAACCCTATCCCCTATATACAGAGGTATATCTAACCCTATCCCCTATATACAGAGGTATATCTGACCCTATCCCCTATATACAGAGGTATATCTAACCCTGTCCCCTATATACAGAGGTATATCTAACCCTATCCCCTATATACAGAGGTATATCTAACCCTATCCCCTATATACAGAGGTATATCTAACCCTATCCCCTATATACAGAGGTATATCTAACCCTATCCCCTATATACAGAGGTATATCTAACCCTATCCCCTATATACAGAGGTATATCTAACCCTATCCCCTATATACAGAGGTATATCTAACCCTATCCCCTATATACAGAGGTATATCTAACCCTATCCCCTATAGACAGAGGTATATCTAACCCTATCCCCTATATACAGAGGCATATCTAACCCTATCCACTATATACAGAGGTATATCTAACCCTATCCCCTATATACAGAGGTATATCTAACCCTATCCCCTATATACAGAGGTATATCCAACCCTATCCCCTATATACAGAGGTATATCTAACCCTATCCTAACCCTATCCACTATATACAGAGGTATATCTAACCCTATCCCCTATATACAGAGGTATATCTAACCCTATCCCCTATATACAGAGGTATGTCTAACCCTATCCCCTATATACAGAGGTATATCTAACCCTATCCCCTATATACAGAGGCATATCTAACCCTATCCACTATATACAGAGGTATATCTAACCCTATCCCCTATATACAGAGGTATATCTAACCCTATCCCCTATATACAGAGGTATGTCTAACCCTATCCACTATATACAGAGGTATGTCTAACCCTATCCCCTATATACAGAGGTTTATCTAACCCTATCCCCTACCCTCGGCAGAGGAATAGTTATGGAGAGAGAGTGGGAGGATAACTCTGGTATGCATAAGGCAGACCTACCTCCACCTCGCCATGGGCGAAACAACCTCTGTGTGTCCCAGAAGTGATCGTTATTGCTGGGTAAGAGTCACCAGGAGATCAGCTTTCCGTTTTCCATAAATGCTCCTTTGTTGCAAATCACAACTGAGTAGGCTAGATGGAAAAATGACTGATTGGTTGCCAAAGGACTTGCAAATGAATGGTATGTTTTCTCTTTGTGGCAAATCAAGGACATGTTCGATCATTTGCTCGTGGATATGAACCTCATCAGTCTGTAGTGATACAGACCTGTTCAGTCTGTAGTGATATAGACCTGTTCAGTCTGTAGTGATATAGACCTGTTCAGTCTGTAGTGATACAGACCTGTTCAGTCTGTGATGATATAGACCTGTTCAGTCTGTAGTGATATAGACCTGTTCAGTCTGTAATGATATAGACCTGTTCAGTCTGTAGAGATATAGACCTGTTCAGTCTGTAGTGATATAGACCTGTTCAGTCTGTAGTGATATAGACCTGTTCAGTCTGTAGTGATATAGACCTGTTCAGTCTGTAATGATATAGACCTGTTCAGTCTGTAGTGATATAGACCTGTTCAGTCTGTAGTGATATAGACCTGTTCAGTCTGTGATGATATAGACCTGTTCAGTCTGTAGTGATATAGACCTGTTCAGTCTGTGATATAGATATATAGACCTGTTCAGTCTGTAGTGATATAGACCTGTTCAGTCTGTAGTGATATAGACCTGTTCAGTCTGTAGTGATATAGACCTGTTCAGTCTGTAGTGATATAGACCTGTTCAGTCTGTAGTGATATAGACCTGTTCAGTCTGTAGTGATATAGACCTGTTCAGTCTGTAGTGATATAGACCTGTTCAGTCTGTAGTGATATAGACCTGTTCAGTCTGTGATGATATAGACCTGTTCAGTCTGTAGTGATATAGACCTGTTCAGTCTGTGATGATATAGACCTGTTCAGTCTGTAATGATATAGACCTGTTCAGTCTGTAGTGATATAGACCTGTTCAGTCTGTAGTGATATAGACCTGTTCAGTCTGTAGTGATATCTGTAGATATAGACCTGTTCAGTCTGTAGTGATATAGACCTGTTCAGTCTGTAGTGATATAGACCTGTTCAGTCTGTAGTGATATAGACCTGTTCAGTCTGTAGTGATATAGACCTGTTCAGTCTGTAGTGATATAGACCTGTTCAGTCTGTAGTGATATAGACCTGTTCAGTCTGTAGTGATATAGACCTGTTCAGTCTGTAGTGATATAGACCTGTTCAGTCTGTAGCGATATAGACCTGTTCAGTCTGTAGTGATATAGACCTGTTCAGTCTGTAATGATATAGACCTGTTCAGTCTGTAGTGATATAGACCTGTTCAGTCTGTAATGATATAGACCTGTTCAGTCTGTAGTGATATAGACCTGCTCATTCTGTAGTGATATAGACCTATTCAGTCTGTAATGAAATATACCTGTTCAGTCTGTAATGATGTAGACCTGTTCAGTCTGTAATGATATAGACCTATTCAGTCTGAGATTATATAGACCTGTTCAGTCTGTAGTGATATAGACCTGTTCAGTCTGTAGTGATATAGGACTAGCCGGGCTGTGTTCACAGAGACCTGTGTGTGTGTGTCTGTGTGTGTCTCTGTGTGTGTCTGTGTGTGTGTCTGTGTGTGTGTGTGTGTGTCTGTGTGTGTGTGTGTGTGTCTGTGTGTGTGTAACCGCGTCCGTCCCCATGCATGCGTAATTTGATTGGTGGATTCAAATTAAGTCTTTAAAGTGTTTCTGTGCGTGTGTGTGTGTGTGTGTATATATGAATGCGTACGTGCGTGTGCACGTGCGTAAGCCTGTTACCATGGCGCTACAGCCAGTCCAGTGAGGTCCCTCCGATTTTTTCCCCCTCTGACCAATCCCAGAGGAGAATGAAAAATCCAAACACAAAGAGAGAATACAGAGATGAAAAAACTGCTGCTTTATAAAACAGGACACATTCCATGTTTCATGGGTGTACAGTGTTGTACTGTGTATACACACCTGGATGTTTCCCCCACATTTTGTTGTGTTACAGCATGAATTTGTGAAAAAAAACCAAATGGATTAAATTGAGATTTTGTTTTGTCACTGGCCTACACACAATACCCCATAATGTCAAAGTGGAATTATGTTTTTTGAAATCTTTACAAATGAATTAAAAATGAAAAGCTGGAATGTCTTAAATCGATCAGTAATTCAACCCCTTTGTTATGGCAAGCCTTAATAAATATATACAATTACAGACACTGCTCAAAAAATAAAGGGAACACTAAAATAACACATCCTAGATCTGAATGAATGAAATATTCTTATTAAATACTTTTTTCTTTACATAGTTGAATGTGCTGACAACAAAATCACACAAAAATGATCAATGGAAGTCAAATTTATCAACCCATGGAGGTCTGGATTTGGAGGCACACTCAAAATTAAAGTGGAAAACCACACTACAGGCTGATCCAACTTTGATGTAATGTCCTTAAAACAAGTCAAAATGAGGCTCAGTAGTGTGTGTGGCCTCCACGTGCCTGTATGACCTCCCTACAAGGCCTGGGCATGCTCCTGATGAGGTGGCGGATGGTCTCCTGAGGGATCTCCACCCAGACCTGGACTAAAGCATCCGCCAACTCCTGGACAGTCTGTGGTGCTCCATTGGTGGATGGAGCGAGACATGATGTCCCAGATGTGCTCAATTGGATTCAGGTCTGGGGAACGGGCGGGCCATTCCATAGCATCAATGCCTTCCTCTTGCAGGAACTGCTGACACACTCCAGCCACATGAGTTCTAGCATTGTCTTGCATTAGGAGGAACCCAGGGCCAACCGCACCAGCATATGGTCTCACAAGGGGTCTGAGGATCTCTTCTCGGTACCTAATGGCAGTCAGGCTGCCTCTGGCGAGCACATGGAGGGCTGTGCGGCCCCCCAAAGAAATGCCACCCCACACCATGACTGACCCACCGCCAAACCGGTCATGCTGGAGGATGTTGCAGGCAGCAGAACGTTCTCCACTGCGTCTCCAGACTGTCACGTCTGTCACATGTGCTCAGTGTGAACCTGCTTTCATCTGTGAAGAGCACAGGGCGCCAGTGGCGAATTTGCCAATCTTGGTGTTCTCTGGCAAATGCCAAACGTCCTGCACTGTGTTGGGCTGTAAGCACAACCCCCACTTGTGGACGTCGGGCCCTCATACCACCCTCATGGAGTCTGTTTCTGACCGTTTGAGCAGACACATGCACATTTGTGGCCTGCTGGAGGTCATTTTGCAGGGCTCTGGCAGTGCTCCTCCTGCTCCTCCTTGCACAAAGGTGGAGGTAGCGGTCCTGCTGCTGGGTTGGTGCCCTCCTACGGCCTCCTCCACGTCTCCTGATGTACTGGCCTGTCTACTGGTAGCGCCTCCATGCTCTGGACACTACGCTGACAGACACAGCAAACCTTGTTGCGACAGCTGTCATTGATGTGCTATCCTGGATGAGCTGCACTACCTGAGCCACTTGTGTGGGTTGTAGACTCCGTCTCATGCTACCACTAGAGTGAAAGTACCGCCAGCATTCAAAAGTGACCAAAACATCAGCCAGGAAGCATAGGAACTGAAAAGTGGTCTATGGTCCCCATATGCAGAACCACTCCTTTATTGGGGGTGTCTTGCTAATTGCCTATAATTTCCACCTGTTGTCTATTCCATTTGCACAACAGCATGCGAAATTTATTGTCAATCAGTGTTGCTTCCTAAGTGGACAGTTTGATTTCACAGAAGTGTGATTGACTTGGAGTTACATTGTGTTGTTTAAGTGTTCCTGTTATTTTTTTGAGCAGTGTATAATGGTCCCTCAGTCAAGCAGTGAATCTTAAACACAGAGTCAACCACAGAGACCAGGGAGGTTTTCCAACGCCTGCAGAGAAGGACACTTATTGTTAGGGTAAAAATAAAACATCTTATATCCATTTGAGCATGGTGAAGATATTAATTACACTTTGGATGTCAATCCACAAAGTCACTACAAAGATAGTTGCAAAGTAATGCTTCAAAAATTGATAATCTTAATGGTTGTACAGTCGTCTCAAATAAAACTGTGAAGGACCTCGGCATTACTCTGGACCCTGATCTCTCTTTTGAAGAACATATCAAGACCATTTCAAGGACAGCTTTTTTCCATCTACGTAACATTGCAAAAATCAGAAACTTTCTGTCCAAAAATGATGCAGAAAAATACCCATGCTTTTGTCACTTATAGGTTAGACTACTGCAATGCTCTACTTTCCGGCTACCCGGATAAAGCACTAAATAAACTTCAGTTGGTGCTAAATACGGCTGCTAGAATCCTGACTAGAACCAAAATATTTGATCATATTACTCCAGTGCTAGCCTCTCTACACTGGCTTCCTGTCAAAGCAAGGGCTGATTTCAAGGTTTTACTGCTAACCTACAAAGCAGTACATGGGCTTGCTCCTACCTATCTCTCTGATTTGGTCCTGCCGTACATACCTACACGTACGCTACGGTCACAAGACGCAGGCCTCCTAATTGTCCCTAGAATTTCGAAGCAAACAGCTGGAGGCAGGGCTTTCTCCTATAGAGCTCCATTTTTATGGAACGGTCTGCCTACCCATGTCAGAGACGCAAACTCGGTCTCAACCTTTAAGTCTTTACTGAAGACTCATCTCTTCAGTGGGTCATATGATTGAGTGTAGTCTGGCCCAGGAGTGGGAAGGTGAACGGAAAGGCTCTGGAGCAACGAACCGCCCTTGCTGTCTTTTCATAAAATGTCTAAACATGTTTTCACTTTATTATGGGGTATTGTGATGTTAATATGGGGTATTGTGATGTCATTATGGGGTATTGTGATGTTATTATGGGGTATTGTGATGTCATTATGGGGTATTGTGATGTTATTATGGGGTATTGTGATGTTATTATGGGGTATTGTGATGTTATTATGGGGTATTGTGATGTCATTATGGGGTATTGTGATGTTATTATGGGGTATTGTGATGTTATTATGGGGTATTGTGATGTCATTATGGGGTATTGTGATGTTATTATGGGGTATTGTGATGTTATTATGGGGTATTGTGATGTTATTATGGGGTATTGTGTGTAGATGGGTGAGAGAAAAATATCTATGTAATCCATTTTGAAGGCTGAAACAAAATGTGGAACACGTCAAGGGGTATGAATACTTTCTTAAGGCACTGCAGGTCTCAAGTCCGGTCTCAAGACCACATATTGAGTGTCTCAGTCTTGCCTTGGTGTGGGATACATTTTTACTTGGTCTTGACTCTCGGACAGTGAGGACATGTAATTCCTTCCTGAATTCAGCAGACGGGACCAGCGGAGTAAAAAAACTCCTAATTATCAGCTTCCATTCAGTCAGCGCACAAAACCGCTTCGTCAGACCAAATATCCTTTCATGACAATATCTTAATGCCTATTGAAACCTGGGCTTCCTATTTTACTCGTAACATTACTGTCCTTTATTTGGTGGAAAAATACCCTAAACCTTTGTCCAACATTCCCTTGATTCGCTGGTAGGGAGGAGTGGGGGAAATTGTTGGAAATTTGCAAACTCAATATTATAAGGGGAGACTGGAGGAAGTTGTAAGATATTGTCTTTTTATCTATTATAGAACATTTTGGGTTAGGGATCATTAGTAGAGTGGTTATGTCTGCCCTCAGCATTTTATCAACATTCTGAATGTCTAAAGAATTCAGATGTTCTTCTGAAATATGAACTCAGAAATACGGGACATTTTTAACTCTAATTATGGTGGCGAATCGACAATTACAATAACAGTCTTGACTCGGTCTCGAACCTCTCGTCCCCCCCCTTAAATCAAATCAAATTTTATTGGTCACATACATATGGTTAGCAGATGTTAATGCGAGTGTAGTGAAATGCTTGTGCTTCTAGTTCCGACAATGCAGTAATATCTAACAAGTAATCTAACAAATTCACAACGACAAATGTAAAGGGATGAATAAGAATATGTACATGTAAATATATGGATGAGTGATGGCCGTGCGGCATAGGCAAGATGTAGTAGATGGTATAGAGTACAGTATATACATATGACTAATGTAGGATATGTAAACATTATTAAAGTGGTGTTATTTACGGTTATTTACCTTTATTAAGTCCATTTATTAAAGTGGCCAGGGAATTGAGTCTGTATGTTGGCAGCAGCCTCTCTATGTTAGTGATGGTTGTTTAACAGTCTGATGGCCTTGAGATAGAAGCTGTTTTTTAGTCTTCGATCCCAGCTTTGACGCAGCTGTGCCTCCTGAGGTTGAAGAGGCGTTGTTGCGCCTTCTTCACCACGCTGTCTGTGTGGGTGGACCATTTCAGTTTGTCCATGATGTGTACCCCCAGGAACTTAAAACTTTCCGTCTTCTCGACAAATGTTCCGTCGATGGGCGGGGGGTGGCTGTTTCCTGAAGTAAAAGATCATCTCCTATTTTATGTTGACGTTGAGTGAGAGGTTATTTTCCTGACGCCACACTCCGAGGGCTCTCACCTCCTCCCTGTAGGCCGTCTCGTCATTGCTGCTAATCTACTACTGCAGTGTCGTCTGCAAACTTGATGATTCTGTTGGAAACGTGCATGGCCACGCAGTCTTTGGTGAACAGGGAGTGCAGGAGAGGGCTGAGAATGCACCCTTTTGGGGCCCCAGTGTTCAGGATCAGTGGGGTGGAGATGTTGTTTCATACCTTCACCACCTGGGGGCGGCCCATCAGAAAGTCCAGGACCCAGTTGCACAGGGCGGTTTCGAGATCCAGTGTCTCGAGCTTAATGATGAGTTTGGAGGGTAATATGGTGTTAAATGCTGAGCTGTAGTCAACGAATAATATTCTTACATAGGTATTCCTCTTGTCCAGATGGGATAGGGCAGTGTGCAGTGTGATGGCGATTGCATCATCAGTGGACCTATTGGGGCGGTTATCAAATTGGAGTGGGTCTAGTGTATCAGATAGGGTGGAGGGGATGTGATCCTTGATTAGTGTCTCAAAGCACTTCATGATGACAGAAGTGAGTGCAATAGGGGCGATAGTCATTTAGTTCAGTTACATTAGCTTTCTTGGGAACAGGAACAATGGTGGCCCTCTTGAAGCATGTGGGGACAGCAGACTGGGATAGGGATTGATTGAATATGTCCGTAAACACACCAGCGAGCTAGTTTGCGGACGTGGCTAGGCCGGCAGCCTTGCGAGGGCTAACACATTTAAATGTTTTACTTACATTGACCACGGAGAAGGAGAGCCCACAGGCTTTGGTAGCGGGCCATGTCAGTGGCACTGTATTGTCCTCAAAGTGAGCAAAGAAGCTGTTTAATTTGTCCGGGAGCAAGATGTCAGCGTCTGCAACAGGGCTGGTTTTCTTTTTGTAATCCGTGATTGACTGTAGACCCTGCCACATACATCTTGTGTTTGAGCTGTTGAATTGCAACTCTACTTTGTCTCTATACGGACACGTTGCTGGTTTGATTGCCTTATTTATCCGTTATTTTACCAGGTAAGTTGACTGAGAACACATTCTCATTTGCAGCAACGACCTGGGGAATAGTTACAGGGAAGAGGAGAGGGATGAAGGAGCCAATTGTAAACTGGGGATTATTAGGTGACCGTGATGGTTTGATGGCCAGTTTGGGAATTTAGCCAGGACACTGGGGTTAACACCCCTGCTCTTACGATAAGTGCCATGGGATCATTAATGACCTCAGAGAGTCAGGACACCCGTTTAACAGCCCATCCAAAAGACGGCACCCTACACAGGGCAGTGTCCCCAATCACTGGCCTGGGGCATTGAGATATTTTTTAGACCAGTGGAAAGAGTGCCTCCTACTGGCTCTCCAACACCAATTCCAGCAGCATCTGGTCTCCCATTCAGGGACTGACCAGGACTAACCCTGCTTAGCTTCAGAAGCAATTCAGCAGTTGTATGCAGGGTGGTATGCTGCTGGCAAATTCACTCTGCAACAGCTGCATTGCTTGTATTCGGTCATGTTTCCAGTCGCCTTGCCATGATTAAAATCGGTGGTGTGCGCTTTCAGTTTTGGGCCAATGACATCTCCGATGCACTTGCTAATTAACTCGCTCACCCAGTCAGCATATACATCAATGTTATTGTCGGAGGTTATCCGGAAATAAATCCCAGTCCATGTGAGTCAGGCAATCTTGAAGCGGGGAATCCGATTGGTCAGACCTACATTGTATAGACCTGAGCGCAGGCGTTATCTAGAGATTGGACATCGTCGAGTAATATGCTCTGGAGTGGTGGATGGTGTGCTCGCCTTCTGAGTCTGACCAATAGGCCGCTCCGTCTGCCTCTCCTGCAGCGACTGTGTTGTTTTGGGTCGGCCTCTGGGATAAGATCACATGTCCAGGGTGGAGTTCCGAACAAAGGATCCGCTTCGGGAAAGACGTATTCCTGGTCGTAATGTTGGAACGACGTATTCGTGGTCATAATGTTGGAAAGACGTATTCCTGGTCGTAATGTTGGAAAGACGTATTCCTGGTTGTAATGTTGGAAAGACGTATTCCTGGTTGTAATGTTGGAAAGACGTATTCCTGGTTGTAATGTTGGAAAGACGTATTCCTGGTTGTAATGTTGCTAAGACGTATTCCTGGTCGTAATGTTGGAAAGACGTATTCCTGGTCGTAATGTTGGAAAGACGTATTCCTGGTTGTAATGTTGCTAAGACGTATTCCTGGTTGTAATGTTGGAAAGACGTATTCCTGGTTGAAATGTTGGAAAGACGTATTCCTGGTTGTAATGTTGGAAAGACGTATTCCTGGTTGTAATGTTGGAAAGACGTATTCCTGGTTGTAATGTTGCTAAGACATATTCCTGGTTGTAATGTTGGAAAGACGTATTCCTGGTTGTAATGTTGGAAAGACGTATTCCTGGTCGTAATGTTGCTAAGACGTATTCCTGGTCGTAATGTTGGAAAGACATATTCCTGGCCGTAATGTTGCTAAGTTGACATCACTTTTATATCCAATAGTTCTTCCCGGAAATATGTTATTACACAAGATTTTCTGGGCTAAGAAGTATTGACTCTGTCTCAATCCCCTCGTGTCCCTCCTTGTCTCAGTCTTGAATCGGTTTCAATCCCCTCGTCCCTCTTCTTGTCTCGGTCTTGAATCGGTTTCAATCACCCGTCCCTCTTCTTGTCTCGGTCTTGAATCGGTCTCAATCCCCTCGTCCCCCTCCTTGTCTCAATCTTGAATCGGTTTCAATCCCCTCGTCCCCCTTCTTGTCTCGGTCTTGAATCAGTCTCAATCCCATCGTCCCCCTCCCTGTCTCAGTCTTGAATCGGACTCAAACCCCTCGTCCCCCTCCCTGTCTCGGTCTTGAATCCGTCTCAAACCCCTCGTCCCCCTCCCTGTCTCGGTCTTGAATTGATTCGATTTGCTCCAGTCTTGGTCTTGAATCTGTTTCACTTTATGTGTTCTCGAACACAACACTGCCGTGGACTAGGTGATTTATATGCTATGAGACAATAGCCTGGGTCTTTTTCAACAGAGCGACAACATGATCAAGTAGCTCCAAAGGCAACATATAAAGCATTATCTAGAAATGTCCCTTGCTGATGGGGACACCAGAGTGGCTTAGGGCTCCATAGAGAGAAATACTGAAGGCTTCTTTTTTTAGGCATTAACTCCTCTATGGCTCATTGGCCAAAGCCTATAGGGAAATTATGTTTTGTGGAGTATTTGGATAAAAGCCAAAATAAAGTCTCTGGTAAACACAGGCTTAGAAAATGTTATAGGTTTTGTTCTAGAAGATAATGTTCATCAGCTAATGTCACTTTCTGTGAATTTTGAAGCATTTACAGTATGTAATTTAAATAAGCACATAAAGTCTTAAACTCATAAAGGTGATGTTAACTGACTGGTATTATCTCATATATAATCCTACGCCTGTGTTAACCGCAGACTAGCGAGCTCTATTCAAACATCGTCCGGAAGTTCAGCTTTACAGTGTGATTGAAATTTAAAGGCAATGTTCCTGCTTTAGCGGCGACTGCATTCAGACTGCATTCACACTGCATTCAGACTGCATTCACACTGCATTCAGACTGCATTCACACTCCATTCAGACTGCATTCACACTCCATTCAGACTGCATTCACACTGCATTCACATTGCATTCAGGTTCCATTCAGACTGCATTCAGACTGAAGTCCTATAGTGAAGTCCTATAGTCGAGTCCTATAGTGAAGTCCTATGGTGAAGTCCTATAGTGAAGTCCTACAGTAAAGTCCTACAGTAAAGTCCTATAGTGAAGTCCTATAGTGAAGTCCTATAGTGAAGTCCTATAGTGAAGTCCGATAGTGAAGTCCTACAGTAAAGTCCTACAGTAAAGTCCTATAGTGAAGTCCTATAGTGAAGTCCTATAGTGAAGTCCTATAGTGATTGATAATGACAGTGGGATCATATCCTGTATAGGTGACCTGAGGTGGGATATGGGTTTAAAATGGTAATTGTACTGATTCAAGCCGTGTTGTTGGGTTATTTATTTGCTGTAGGGCACAATGTAATGAGATAGAAGATTAATACATAATGTTCATGTGAAGCAGACTAAACACACACACACAAGTGTACCACCGAGTCTGTTGACGGAAGATAAGCAGCGTAAACAAACAAGGACAATAATGATGTGACTCAATCTTTACCCCACTCGCTCTCTCGTTGACTCTGACCCCTCTCCTGTTGACTCTTACCCTGCTCCCTGACTCGTTGACTCTGACCCCTCTCTCGTTGACTCTTACCCTGCTCCCTGACTCGTTGACTCTGACCCCTCTCCATTGACTCATGCCCTGCTCCCTGACTCGTTGACTCTGACCCCTCTCCTGTTGACTCTTACCCTGCTCCCTGACTCGTTGACTCTGACCCCTCTCTCGTTGACTCTTACCCTGCTCCCTGACTCATTGACTCTGACTCTCTCCCTGTTTCGTTGACACTGACTCCTCTCTCTCTCCTCTCCCTCTCTTCTTGACACTTAATCCTCTCCCTGTTTCGTTGACTCTAACCCCTTTTCTTTCTCTTGTTGTCTCTTAATCATCTCCCTCTCTCGTTGACTCTGACCCTCTCTCTTTGACCCCTCTACATCTCTCGTTGACTCTGACCCTCTCTCTTTGACCCCTCTACATCTCTCGTTGACTCTGACCCCTCTCTCTTTGACCCCTCTACATCTCTCGTTGACTCTGACCCTCTCTCTTTGAACCCCTCTCCATCTCTCGTTGATTCTGACCCCTCTCTCTTTGACCCCTCTACATCTCTCGTTGACTCTGACCCCTCTCTCTTTGACCCCTCTACATCTCTCGTTGACTCTGACCCCTCTCTCTTTGACCCCTCTACATCTCTCGTTGACTCTGACCCCTCTCTCTTTGACCCCTTTGTAGATCTCTCTTTGACCCCTCTACATCTCTCGTTGACTCTGACACCTCTCTCTTTGACCCCTCTACATCTCTCATTGACTCTGACCCCTCTTTCTTTGACCCCTCTACATCTCTCGTTGACTCTGACCCCTCTCTCTTTGACCCCTCTACATCTCTAGTTGACTCTGACCCCTCTCTCTTTGACCCCCTTTGTAGATCTCTCGTTGACTCTGAACCCTCTCTCATTTGACCCCCTTTGTAGATCTCTCGTTGACTCTGACACCTCTCTCTTTGACCCCTCTACATCTCTCGTTGACTCTGACCCCTCTCTCTTTGACCCCTCTACATCTCTCGTTGACTCTGACCCCTCTCTCTTTGACACCCTTTGTAGATCTCTTGTTGACTCTGACACCTCTCCCTCTCCTGTTGTGTCTGACCCCTCTCCCTCTCCCGTTGACTCTGACCCCTCTCCCTCTCTTGTTGACTCTGACACCTATCCCGTTGACTCTGACACCTCTCTCGTTGACTTGGACTCCTCTTCCTTTCTTGATGACTTTGACCCCTAAATGTCATGGCAACCAAGAAATCCTTATTCTGACCTTCCTCACACTTTGTCTCATTAAAGACAAGGGATTCTGCTTTAGCTACACAGACCCTGCTTTGTTCCAATGTCACCCTATTCCCCAAATAGTGCACTGCTTTAGACCAAGGCCCACAGGGTGATTGGTGGAGGTCTTGTATAGAGATTGCAGTATGACCAGTCAGTGTGTGCTGTGTTTATTCATTCTCCCCACTGGGTCTCTAAGGATTTAAATCTCCATACCTGGTTGTTCTTCTGACAGGACATACAGTTGAAGTCGGAAGATTACATACACTCAGGTTGGAGTCATTAAAACTCGTTTTTCAAATCAAATCAAATTTATTTATATTTATATACCCCTTCGTACATCAGCTGATATCTCAAGTAATTCTTCCAACAATTGTTTATAGACAGATTATTTCACTTATAATTCACTGTATCACAATTCAAGTTGGTCAGAAGTTTACATACACTAAGTTGACAGTGCCTTTAAACAGCTTGGAAAATTCCAGAAAATGATGTCATGGCTTTAGAAGCTTCTGATATGCTAATTTACATCATTAAAGTCAATTGGAGATGTACCTGAGGATGTTTTTCAAGGCCTACCTTCAAACTCAGTGCCTCTTTGCTTGAGATCACGGGAAAATCTAAAGAAATCAGCCAAGACCTCAGAAAATAAATCGTAAGTCTGGTTCATCCTTGGGAGCAATTTCCAAACGCCTGAAGGTACCTCGTCAATCTGTAGAAACAATAGTACGCAAGTATAAACACCATGGGACCACGCAGCTGTCATACTGCTCAGGAAGGAGACGCGTTCTGTCACAC
The DNA here is from genome assembly GCF_018296145.1 of Oncorhynchus tshawytscha. Classification (NCBI taxonomy): domain Eukaryota; kingdom Metazoa; phylum Chordata; class Actinopteri; order Salmoniformes; family Salmonidae; genus Oncorhynchus; species Oncorhynchus tshawytscha. Next base: position 32,680,189 of record NC_056457.1, on the reverse strand, counting down.
AGCAGGCAGTAGTCCAGACCCCCATAGCCAAGACCAGGTTGAAACGGAGGCTTCAACCAAGAATGCAAAATAACACAAGCCCAGGCGATCTTAGGCAGAAAGAAAAATAACACAATGACTTACGATTGATATGGTAATGAGAGGCGCATTTTCAAACCGCTTATCAACATGAAATGAAATGCAGCCTTGCTGTTGATATCGTTTTTGAATTATTCTGGCTTTGGTTAGCTGGTGTGATTGAATTGCTGCACTTGCCTGAACACTATAGCTAAGGAACATGGGGTCAGAGGAGAATCATCATGAAACGGTTCTGGTGTTTCTGTTTCGGTGTTTCTGTTGTTTTTGTTCAAATCAATGAGAAGAAGAATGGCGGCTTTAGGTCAATGACCAATTACTTTTATAATGGGTGTTGGGGTTGTGCCCTGGGCAGAAACGATAGTTCAGATAACTCTTTGTTTCTCTCTCACCTGCTAATGGTGGAGTCAACACACACACACACACACACACACACACACACACACACACACACACACACACACACACACACACACACACACACACACACACTGTTTTAAAGATTCAACCTGGTGCATGCAGTGAGACATGTCATGTCTATATGCAGTGAGATATGTCATGTCTATATGCAGTGAGATATGTCATGTCTATATGGAGTGAGATATGTCATGTCTGCATGCAGTGAGATATGTCATGTCTATATGGAGTGAGATATGTCATGTCATGTCTATATGCAGTGAGATATGTCATGTCTATATGCAGTGAGATATGTCATGTCTATATGCAGTGAGATATGTCATGTCTATATGCAGTGAGATATATCATGTCTATATGCAGTGAGATATATCATGTCTGCATGCAGTGAGATATGTCATGTCTATATGGAGTGAGATATGTCATGTCTGCATGCAGTGAGATATGTCATGTCTATATGGAGTGAGATATGTCATGTCTATATGGAGTGAGATATGTCATGTCTATATGCAGTGAGATATGTCATGTCCTGTCTATATGCAGTGAGATATGTCATGTCATATCTATATGCAGGGAGATATGTCATGTCTATATGCAGTGAGATATGGCATGTCTATATGCAGTGAGATATGTCATGTCATGTCTATATGCAGTGAGATATGTCATGCCATGTCTATATGCAGTGAGATATGTCATGTCTATATGCAGTGAGATATGTCATGTCATGTCTATATGCAGTGAGATATGTCATGTCTATATGCAGTGAGATATGTCATGTCTATATGCAGTGAGATATGTCATGTCTATATGGAGTGAGATATGTCATGTCTGCATGCAGTGAGATATGTCATGTCTATATGGAGTGAGATATGTCATGTCATGTCTATATGCAGTGAGATATGTCATGTCATGTCTATATGCAGTGAGATATGTCATGTCATGTCTATATGCAGTGAGATATGTCATGTCTATATGCAGTGAGATATGTCATGTCTATATGCAGTGAGATATATCATGTCTATATGCAGTGAGATATATCATGTCTATATGCAGTGAGATATATCATGTCTATATGCAGTGAGATATATCATGTCATGTCTATATGTAGTGAGATATATCATGTCATGTCTATATGTAGTGAGATATATCATGTCTATATGCAGTGAGATATATCATGTCATGTCTATATGCAGTGAGATATATCATGTCATGTCTATATGCAGTGAGATATGTCATATCATATTTATATGCAGGGAGATATGTCATGTCTATATGCAGTGAGATATGTCATGTCATGTCTATATGCAGTGAGATATATCATGTCTATATGCAGTGAGATATATCATGTCATGTCTATATGCAGTGAGATATGTCATGTCTATATTTATATGCAGTGAGATATGTCATGTCTATATGCAGTGAGATATGTCATGTCATGTCTATATGCAGTGAGATATGTCATATCATATTTATATGCAGGGAGATATGTCATGTCTATATGCAGTGAGATATGTCATGTCTATATGCAGTGAGATATGGCATGTCTATATGCAGTGAGATATGTCATGTCATGTCTATATGCAGTGAGATATGTCATGTCATGTCTATATGTGCAGTGAGATATGTCATGTCATGTCTATATGCAGTGAGATATGTCATGCCTATATGCAGTGAGATATATCATGTCTATATGCAATGAGATATATCATGTCTATATGCAGTGAGATATATCATGTCTATATGCAGTGAGATATATCATGTCTATATGCAGTGAGATATGTCATGTCTATATGCAGTGAGATATGTCATGTCATGTCTATATGCAGTGAGATATATCATGTCTATATGCAGTGAGATATATCATGTCTATATGCAGTGAGATATATCATGTCTATATGCAGTGAGATATATCATGTCTATATGCAGTGAGATATATCATGTCTATATGCAGTGAGATATATCATGTCTATATGCAGTGAGATATATCATGTCTATATGCAGTGAGATATATCATGTCTATATGCAGTGAGATATGTCATGTCTATATGCAGTGAGATATGTCATGTCATGTCTATATGCAGTGAGATATGTCATGTCTATATGCAGTGAGATATGTCATGTCTATATGCAGTGAGATATGTCATGTCTATATGCAGTGAGATATATCATGTCTATATGCAGTGAGATATATCATGTCTATATGCAGTGAGATATGTCATGTCTATATGCAGTGAGATATATCATGTCTATATGCAGTGAGATATATCATGTCATGTCTATATGTAGTGAGATGTCATCACTCCCATCTGTTCCCTCTCCGTCCCAACAGCTCCCATCTCAATTATGCCAAGCAGCCTGTCAAGTCAGAGCAGAGAGACAACTTTACCAAATTACATGGTAATTACACAGTACAAAAGACCCTCTGTCTATTCAGGTAATATCTCCCTTTGCCAAAAGGGGGAATTTTCCTGGCTGTTCCTATCGTGGAAATATTCAGTCAATTATATTTCTGAAATAACCGGAGCCTGTTGGTTCAAATAGACTTGTATTACAATAGTAATATCAGCCGAGCTGGTTCATGAAAACAACTGACTTTCCAGCCTTGGCGCACATCCTTTATACAGGTTACATTCTTCCGTCACACACATAGTAACTCCTGTGTCACGGCCTGACCACAGTAAGCTGTTTATTCTCTGTGTTGGTTGGGGCGTGATAGTGACTAAGGGCGGGTCATCTAGGTTTTTTTGTATGTCTACGTTGGCCTGATATGGTTCCCAAACAGAGACAGTTGTTTATCGATGTCTCTGATTGGGGATCATATTTAGGCAGCCATTTTTCTCATTTGTGTTTGTGGGAACTTGTCTACATTGAGTTGCCTTGAGTGCACACCAGTAGCGTCACGTTTCGTTCGTTTGTGGTTTTGTTTTGCCGAGTTTCAGTTTATTAAAAATATGTGGAACTCTATTCACTCTGCGCCCCGGTCTACTCATTACGACGATCGTGACATAATGACTCATCCCCTCTGGCATTTAGCCACAGTTCTCTTTTTGCCTGGCACTAATTTTTTAGCTTGGTTTCACATTAGGGATTGGAAACTTTAGAGCCACAGCAATGGTTAAAAAAAATAAACAGTCATGTCCACTCCCCAGACAGGTGCATGTCTAATGGTGCCCTAATGGTGCCTAATGGTGTCTAATGACACAGACGCACACATAGAGTGCACTTATTCTTGCTGACTCCTCTGAAATCAACATACATGTTCTGTAACCCTGAGACTCTTAGGTTATCACGAACGGAAGGCATTTTGGATAAAACAGAGGTATTAACATTTGATTTCTCAAATCACCCAGACTACATCACCCAGACAGTTAATGGTGTTGTTGCAGTTTGAAAAGGAGGGACATTTGTGGGTGTCTCTCTCAGTGTCAGTGCTGGGTGACAGTAATAACATGTGTATTTACAAAAGGGCTTTGGGGATAAAGAGAGGATTCAAAATGTGAATATCCTTAATCAAAGAAATCTCTAGATTCTTCTTACTGTATTGATTCTCTTGAGATCAGGGAATGGTTAGTTTGTCATCAAAGAGGAGAAACCTCACCACCACCACCCTCCCCCACCACCACCCCCCACCACCACCTCCACACCCCCCGCCACCACCATCCCCCACCACCACCCCCATCACCTCCACCACCATCCCCCACCACCACCTCCACCCCCAATCACCTCCACCACCTCCAAATCATCTCCACCACCACGTCCATCACCTGCATCTCCACCACCCCCATCACCCCCATCACCTCCTCCACCACCACCTCCACCACCTCCACCCCCATCACCTCCACCTCCATCACCCCCATCACCTCCATCACCTCCTCCACCACCATCTCCAGCACCCCCATCACCCCCCATCACCTCCTCCACCACCACCTCCACCACCCCATCACCTCCTCCACCACCTCCACCACCTCCACCACCCCCATCACCTCCATCACCCCCATCACCTCCACCACCCCATCACCTCCACCACCCCCCCACCACCTCCACCACCCCCACCACCTCCACCACCACCTCCACCACCTCCACCACCCCACCACCTCCACCACCCCCCCATCATCACCTCCACCACCCCACCTCCACCACCCCTCCATCACCTCAACCACCACCACCCCCATCACCACCACCACCACGTACATCACCTCCACCACCTCCACCACCTCCACCACCCCCCCATCACCTCCACCACCCCATCACCTCCACCACCCCCCCCCCATCACCTCCACCACCACCACCCCCATCACCTCCCCCTCACCCTCAACCACCACCCCCCCCATCACCACCACCACCACGTACATCACCTCCACCACCTCCACCACCTCCACCACCCCCATCACCTCCACCACCCCATCCCTCCACCACCCCCATCACCTCCCACCACCCCCCCCATCACCACCACCACCACGTCCATCACCTCCACCACCACCACCACCCCCCCCACCACCTCCACCACATCCACCATTGGCACACAATATCCTCTGTCCTGTCCTGACTTAATACAATTACAGTCTCATAAAATCACAATATTCCCCCAATAGCAATAACACTCCTACTTTTGAAGCCCTTTGTGAGGCAGAGACCCTGAAGCTACTGAATGTGAGGCACACCATACAGAGAAGAATAAAATCAAGTGGAAAATATTCCTGGGGCTTCAGAAAAAGTCCTTTAAAGCGATCTATCATCAAACTTTAGTGGGTAGATTGTGGTAGATAACGTGCGAAGTGTTTGGAGCCCCTCTCACTAATGTGGAATCAGAACGTCTGAAGGTGTATGGCGAATCCCGTGTGACTATTGACAGATACCACACAGTTTTAATACCCCAGGTGTAAATTTAGCTGGAATGGAACAGCAAGAAAGCATTCGGGGGGTGGGGGGAGGGAATAACCGATAAATTACGAATTGATATTCTACACAAAATTCTCTACACACCCAGCATCGTTCCTGGTGGGAAGTTGGTCCAATCTGGCTGAGAGGAGGTCTTTCTAAGGCCCTGAGAGGGAGAACATGCATGGTCATAATGAAGGACCCACTCTAGACTACTACGCATTTTTCCATGTAGGAGAAAATAAATAAATGATACAGTTGACATGCCATTTCCATACTGATGAGCCCAAGCCTGTATTCATCAATGCTTGGCCTCGTTTGTCACTGCAATACCTGTGTGTGTGTGTGTGTGTGTGTGTGTGTGTGTGTGTGTGTGTGTGTCTCTGCATATATATATATATATATATATATATTCATTCTCCTGGAGAAGCGATCCAGGTGATTTGTCATGCATTGATATAGCACCCAGTGAAGTGCTGTACTGTGTGCTGATATAGCACCCAGTGAAGTGTTCTACTGTGTGTTGATATAGCACCCAGTGAAGTGTTGTACTGTGTGTTGATATAGCACCCAGTGAAGTGTTGTGCTGTGTGTTGATATAGCACCCAGTGAAGTGCTGTACTGTGTGTTGATATAGCACCCAGTGAAGTGTTGTACTGTGTGTTGATATAGCACCCAGTGAAGTGTTGTACTGTGTGTTGATATAGCACCCAGTGAAGTGTTGTGCTGTGTGTTGATATAGCACCCAGTGAAGTGTTGTGCTGTGTGTTGATATAGCACCCAGTGAAGTGTTGTGCTGTGTGTTGATATAGCACCCAGTGAAGTGTTCTACTGTGTGGTGATATAGCACCCAGTGAAGTGTTGTACTGTGTGTTGATATAGCACCCAGTGAAGTGCTGTACTGTGTGTTGATATAGCACCCAGTGAAGTGTTACAGGTTTTTTACTGTGTTTTGATAAGACATGATCAGTCAAACTTACAGCGTTTGAGGTTATGATCCTATTGCTGTGAACCATAGCCCTCCCTCCCTCCCTCCCTCCCTCCCTCCCTCCCTCCCTCCCTCCCTCCCTCCCTCCCTCCCTCCCTCCCTCCCTCCCTCCCTCCCTCCCTCCCTCCCTCCCTCCCTCCCTCCCCCCTCCCTCCCTCCCTCCCTCCCTCCCATCAAGGCAGACATGTGGAGAGAGGAAAGGGTGGGACAATCAATGCTAATCAACTTCTCTGGAAGATCTCTTTCTGATTTAATACAGAACTGCTGATGTCTGATGGATTTTTATTTTTCGATGGGGGCGATGTGAGGGGGACAGTGTGGAGGGGGACAGTGGGGAAGGGGATTGGCAGGAAGGAGGACAGCAGGGAGAGGGGAGATGATCACACTGGGGGCATTTGTAGCCGAGGCCTCTAGATGGGAAACCAATTTGGATTCATGATAGTGTTAGAAACATAACAATAGCAAAGTGCCTAAGAGAAGAGGAGGGGGAGAGGTGTTATTTTAAGAGAAGAGGAGGGAGGGAGAGAGGTGTTATTTTAAGAGAAGAGGAGGGGAGGGAGAGAGGTGTTGTTTTAAGAGAAGAGGAGGGGAGGGAGAGAGGTGTTGTTTTAAGAGGAGGGGAGGGAGAGGAGGTTTTAAGAGGAGGGGAGGGAGAGAGGTGTTGTTTTAAGAGAAGAGGAGGGGAGGGAGAGAGGTGTTGTTTTAAGAGAAGAGGAGGGGAGGGAGAGAGGCGATGTTTTAAGAGAAGAGGAGGGGAGGGAGAGAGGTGTTGTTTTAAGAGAAGAGGAGGGGAGGGAGAGAGGTGTTGTTTTAAGAGAAGAGGAGGGGAGGGAGAGAGGCGATGTTTTAAGAGAAGAGGAGGGGAGGGAGAGAGGTGTTGTTTTTTAATAGAAGAGGAGGGGACGGAGATAGGTGTTTTAAGAGGAGGGGAGGGAGATGTGTTGTTTTTTAAGAGAAGAGGAGGGGAGGGAGAGAGGTGTTGTTTTTAAGAGAAGAGGAGGGGAGGGAGAGAGGTGTTGTTTTTTAAGAGAAGAGGAGGGGAGGGAGAGAGGTGTTGTTTTTTAATAGAAGAGGAGGGGAGGGAGATAGGTGTTTTAAGAGGAGGGGAGGGAGATGTGTTGTTTTTTAAGAGAAGACGAGGGAGAGAGGTGTACTTAAAAAAAGAGTAGGTGGGGAGTGAGAGAGGTGTAGTTGTTTTTTGAAGAGGGGAGGGAGAGAGATAGTCAATGATTTAGTATGTCTCATGGCCTGCTACTGTAAAACCAGACAGATTGGTGATTTTATCAGAAATGATTGTGTGTGTGTGAGAGAGAGAGTGTGTATGTGCTTGCGTGTTTATAAAATAGATAGTTACCATATACTGTCAGTGTTGGTGACAGAAACTGAGCTACAATATGAGTATATGGGGACGGGGGGGGTGATGCAGTGAGCAATCTGAACCCACCCAGCTCTTCTCTGCCTGTTCCTGATTGGAATGCCAAAGGACAGCACTCAACAATCAGACAAAAAATATTTAAAACGGATAAATGAAAGTTCCAATCTTTGCAATCCATCATCATCATCATCATCATCATCATTCATAAACGGGGCCTTCATCATAGGATTCCCTTCAACAGAGCTGTTTTTTAAAATCTTGGCAGGAAGATGTCGAATTTTTATATTTTACTCTGACTGTAAAATATTTATCTATTTCAGAGTTGTATTATCAGGCAGACTTCTTTCAAAAATGTCACAGATAGAACAGACATCAAGATGCAGGCAGACTACAGGTAAAACAGACGTCAAGATGCAGGCAGGCTACAGGTAAAACAGACGTCAAGATGCAGGCAGACTACAGGTTAAACAGACATCAAGATGCAGGCAGGCTACAGGTAAAACAGACGTCAAGATGCAGGCAGACTACAGGTAAAACAGACGTCAAGATGCAGGCAGGCTACAGGTAAAACAGACATCAAGATGCAGGCAGACTACAGGTTAAACAGACATCAAGATGCAGGCAGGCTACAGGTAAAACAGACGTCAAGATGCAGGCAGACTACAGGTTAAACAGACATCAAGATGCAGGCAGGCTACAGGTAAAACAGACATCAAGATGCAGGCAGAACATGTTGAGCGTGACAACAATGTGCACCCAGAAGCGTTGCAGTTCTTGACACAAACCGGTGTGCCTGTCACCTACTACCATGATCCATTCAAAGGCACTTACATGTTCTGTAGCCTGTACACAATCCATGTCTCAGTTATCTCAAGGCTTAAGAATCCTTCTTTAACCCGTCTCCTCCCCTTCATCTACACTGATTGAAGGTGGTTTAAACAAGAGACATCAATACGGGATCATAGATTTCACCTGGATTCACCTGGTCAGTCTGTGTCTTGGAACGAGCACTTGTTAATTTTTCGTGCACCTAGTGTATATCAAGACGCAGCATTTTCATACCAAGATAAAAGCATTGAATTACTTTGGTGGTGCATTGGGTGGGTTTCAGTTTTGATGCTATAAGAGGTAATGCCTTTGAAACACAAATAAAAAAACTGATACACTTTTGATACAGTATTTTATAACAAACAAAATGTTTACTTAGCTTTCGCATAGAGACATACAATTGTTACCACAATGTTTTCCATAATCAGACTGTTCATGTAACATGGCAGCAAATACTCTGGAGAGGACCTCAAACTAGGTTTAAATACTATCAATAGACGTCACTACAAACACTGTGAGAACTGAAGGACATCTGGAACGGAAACATTGAAAATACACTATATCATCGTAAATTACAGCAGACAAAATGTCAGACATTCATGCACATATCTATCAAGAGTCCGTGGATCATAGAGAACCTAAAGACAGCAGTAAATAAGGCCATACAGTAAACTCCTATTTCAGCAGAGATGGGAAAAGAAGAGGATCATAGAGAATGTAAAGACAGCAGTAAATAAGGCCATACAGTAAACTCCTATTTCAGCAGAGATGGGAAAAGAAGAGGATCATAGAGAACCTAAAGACAGCAGTAAATAAGGCCATACAGTAAACTCCTATTTCAGCAGAGATGGGAAAAGAAGAGGATCATAGAGAACCTAAAGACAGCAGTAAATAAGGCCATACAGTAAACTCCTATTTCAGCAGAGATGGGAAAAGAAGAGGATCATAGAGAACCTAAAGACAGCAGTAAATAAGGCCATACAGTAAACTCCTATTTCAGCAGAGATGGGAAAAGAAGAGGATCATAGAGAACGTAAAGACAGCAGTAAATAAGGCCATAAAGTAAACTCCTATTTCAGCAGAGATGGGAAAATAAAAAAAGAAGAAGAGAGGAGAAATAGGATATATGACATTCTGTCTGTGTTCAAGTCACCTCAAGTGTTCTGGCCCAGAAAATACAAAAAAGGGCAATTTCTTCAAGTAATGGCAACGTAATGACAGAGCAGTTCACTTTAGGGAGGAGGTGAGGAAAAACATGAACAAGGTTGTAAGCAACAAGGTCCCATTTTATATCACAAATGATGGCGCTTTGCCTTGGAAAGTTGCTGTTGTCATTTCTACGGTGTCCATATGAGGACTTGTGACATTTCATCTCCCGTGTCCTCTAGGAGTCGTCTTGGGTTTTGATGACGTGGAACAGAGTGACATTGAACAGCACCTGGTGTCCATTGTTCCAGCCATAGAGGTGCCTCTCCCTGGAGTTATAGGCCAGCATGGAGATGTGAAAGTACTGGTTGTGGAAAGGGATGTCTGTGTACTCATAGCTGGAGGTCTTGGTGGAGTACGCGTAGTAGACCTTAGCACCCGTCAGGTGAGAGTTGGTGATGTAGAGTGTTCCGCAGATCATAAAGGATTCCCCCGCGTTCCGTCTGGAATATTCCGTGTTCCACGTCTTCCGGACTTCCAGGGTGTCCGGGTCCATCTGGGCGATGACGATATTTCCCGCATTCTGATTGGTTGCGTACACTACCCACATGCCCAGTTCGTCGGCCATGACATCGATGTCGGAGTATCCTCCCCAGGAGTAAGGGTAGGTATTGTGGAAGCCGGCGTACTCCAGAGCCCGCTGAGCCAGCACCCGACCCGTCTCAAAACTGTACTTGACGATGATGTTACTCTGGTACTTGTTGTAATACAGAGACCCATTGTACGCCACGTGACCGGTTCCCTCCCATTTAAATGGGAGGTTGTAGGTTCGAGACACCACGTTAGCTACAAAGTCGTCCATGGTCTTGTACTCACGTACAATCTTACTGTTGGTGTAGCTGTCCATGTACCAGACCTATGTCAAAGAAAGATGAATAGCAGGAATTAGTGGAAACCACAAGCTGATGTGTATTTAAACTGAACACTGACTGAGTTAACATGCAACATACATTTAAATATCTTTACGGAAAGGTGACTTTTTTCTCCATCTCTCTTATGAATGTACAGTGGCTAGTGAAAGTATTCACCCCATTTTCCTTGGAATTAAAATAGTTTTTTTTTTTTTGGGGGGTTGTATCATTTGATTTACAAAACATGCCTACCACTTTGAAGATAAAAAATATTTTATTTGTGAAACAAACATTGAGAGTGCATAACAATTCAATCCCCCCCAAAGTCAATAATTTGTAGAGCCACCTTTTGCAACAATTAAAGCTTCAAGTCTCTTGGGGAATGTCTCTATAAACTTGGCACATCTAGCCACTGGGATTTTTGTCCATTCTTCAAGGCAAAACTGCTCCAGCTCCTTCAAGTTGGATGGGTTCCGCTGGTGTACAGCAATCTTTAAGTCATACCACAGACTCTCAATTGGATTGAGGTCTGGGCTTTGACTAGGCCATTCCAAGACATTTAAATTTACGTTAATCCACTCGAGTGTTGCTTTAGCAGTATGCTTAGGGTCATTGTCCTGCTGGAAGGTGAACCTCCGTCCCAGTCTCAAATCTCTGGCAGACTGCCACCACCATACTTCACTGTGGGGATGGTGTTCTCGCGATGATGATGAGAGGTGTTGGGTTTGTGCCAGACATAACGTTTTCCTTGATGGCCAAAAAGATACATTTTTAGTTTAATCTGACCAGAGTACCTTCTTCTGTAAGTTTGGGGAGACTCCCAAATGTATTTTGGCGAACACCAAACTTGTTTGCTTATCTTTTCTTCAAGCAATGGCTTTTTTTCTGGCCACTCTTCCATAAAGCCCAGCTCTGTGGAGTGTACGGCTTAAAGTGGTGCTATGGACAGATACTCCAATCTCCATTGTGGAGCTTTTCAGCTCTTTCAGGGTTATCTTTGGTCTCTTTGTTGCCTCTCTGATTAATGCCCTCCTTGCCTGGTCCATGAGTTTTGGGGGGCGGCCCTCTCTTGGCAGGTTTGTTGTGGTGCCATATTCTTTCAATTTTTTTAATAATGGATTTAATGGAGCTCTATGGGCTGTTCAAAGTTTTGGACATTTTTTATAACCCAAGCCTTGGTCCTTAATGCCCTCCTTGGTCTTCATGGTGCCACTTGCTTGGTGGTGCCCCTTGCTTAGTGGTGTTGCAGACTCTGGGGCCTTTCAGAATAGGTGTATATACAGTATACTGAGATCATGTGACAGATCATGTGAACCTTAAATAAAGTCCACCTGTGTGCAATCTAACTAATTATGTGACTTCTGAAGGTAATTGGTTGCACCAGATCTTATTTAGGGGCTTCATAGTAAAGGGGGTGAATACACATGCACGCACAACTTTTCAAATGTATTTTTTAAACAAGTCATTTTTTTTCATTTCACTTCCCCAATATGGACTATTTTGTGTCTGTCCATTACATGATATCCAAATAAAAATCTATTTAAATTACAGGTTGAAATGCAACAAAATAGGAACAATGGCAAGGGGGATGAAGGCACTGTACCTGAACCACTTCACAAGGCCTTATAAATATTATACCTGAACCACTTCCCAAGGCCTTATAAATATTACACCTGAACCACTTCCCAAGGCCTTATAAATATTATACCTGAACCACTTCCCAAGGCCTTATAAATATTATTCCTGAACCACTTCCCAAGGCCTTATAAATATTATACCTGAACCACTTCCCAAGGCCTTATAAATATTATTCCTGAACCACTTCCCAAGGCCGTATAATTATTATACCTGAACCACTTCCCAAGGCCTTATAAATATTATACCTGAACCACTTCCCAAGGCCTTATAAATATTATACCTGAACCACTTCCCAAGGCCTTATAAATATTATACCTGAACCACTTCCCAAGGCCTTATAATTATTATACCTGAACCACTTCCCAAGGCCTTATAAATATTATACCTGTACCACTTCCCAAGGCATTATAAATCTAATACCTGAACCACTTCCCAAGGCATTATAAATCTAATACCTGAACCACTTCCCAAGGCATTATAAATCTAATACCTGAACCACTTCACAAGGCCTTATAAATCTAATACCTGAACCACTTCACAAGGCCTTATGAATCAGAATAAATGATCCTCTGCATCAGAAAAGCTATTGAATATTCCCATCTCAGAAAGCCCTAGAAGAAAACCAACCCCATGATATTAGGTCATGACAGTCTTTGATTATTGTTATGAATCCTTCCTTAGTAGTCCGGAAACAAAACAGAGATGTTGTTTAACACCCAGAGAGAGACACACCCGCAGACAGAGCTATCACCTCCCACCTCCTCCACTCCCATCCCATAACTTACCCTGTTGTTTCTCTGAGAGGCCTGTGGGTCAGTCATCCATGCTCCAAACCGGGTGCCAGATGTCTTTATTGTTACAGGTCCAGTGATTTTCATTAATTTCCCACATGCTGTTAATAAAGAAATGCAGCGATAAGACATACTGTTTTTTTCTCCTCTTCATACTACATTTCTCAAGGCAATGTCATGCCTGCGCCACTGTGTGAGTTTTACCGAACAACGCTGTACATATTAAAACCAGGCTTGGCGGAGACAAGCACACACTAAGCTCTAGGACTCAGGCGGTCATATCGGACTCAATTAATTGGCCATCGGTATTGGCTGCATGTGAAAGCTGTTTGGCAATACTGCTTGTGGTTTCCCACGTGGTATCGCAGAGTTTTATACGAGCACATGCATTTACAACTGATCGCTCACTGGGTTTTGCCCACGCAGTCGATATTGATCTGGTTCTACTCACTGGGTTTTTCCCACGCAGTCGATATTGATCCGGTTCTACTCACTGGGTTTTGCCCACGCAGTCGATATTGATCCGGTTCTACTCACTGGGTTTTGCCCACGCAGTCGATATTGATCTGGTTCTACTCACTGGGTTTTGCCCACGCAGTCAATATTGATCTGGTTCTACTCACTGGGTTTTGCCCACGCAGTCGATATTGATCTGGTTCTACTCACTGGGTTTTGCCCACGCAGTCGATATTGATCTGGTTCTACTCACTGGGTTTTGCCCACGCAGTCGATATTGATCTGGTTCTACTCACTGGGTTTTGCCCACGCAGTCGATATTGATCTGGTTCTACTCACTGGGTTTTGCCCACGCAGTCGATATTGATCGGGTTCTACTCACTGGGTTTTGCCCACGCAGTCGATATTGATCGGGTTCTACTCACTGGGTTTTGCCCACGCAGTCGATATTGATCTGGTTCTACTCACTGGGTTTTGCCCACGCAATCGATATTGATCGGGTTCTACTCACTGGGTTTTGCCCACGCAGTCGATATTGATCTGGTTCTACTCACTGGGTTTTGCCCACGCAGTCGATATTGATCGGGTTCTACTCACTGGGTTTTGCCCACGCAGTCGATATTGATCTGGTTCTACTCACCGGGTTTTGCGAAAGCAGTCGATATTGATCTGGTTCTACTCACTGGGTTTTGCCCACGCAGTCGATATTGATCGGGTTCTACTCACTGGGTTTTGCCCACGCAGTCGATATTGATCTGGTTCTACTCACTGGGTTTTGCCCACGCAATATCGATATTGATCGGGTTCTACTCACTGGGTTTTGCCCACGCAGTCGATATTGATCGGGTTCTACTCACTGGGTTTTGCCCACGCAGTCGATATTGATCTGGTTCTACTCACCGGGTTTTGCGAAAGCAGTCGATATTGATCTGGTTCTACTCACTGGGTTTTGCCCACGCAGTCGATATTGATCTGGTTCTACTCACTAAGTTTGCCCACGCAGTGGATATTGATCTGGTTCTACTCACTGAGTTTGCCCATGCAGTTGTGCAGCCTGCTGTCCAGTCTGAGGACCCTCTGGTAGAGCTCGTCATAGTCGTATGCCCCCATCTCCTCCTGAATAGCTGTGAGCACCATGGACAGGTTCCTGATCTCCTCTTTAAAGGAGGAGATGAGCTGGGCGTCTGTCTTGTACTGCTCCAACACGGGGATCAGAGGCTGCAGCTCATCCATCTTGTTCTTCAGCTCCTGAAGCAGACAACAGATGGACACAGAGACATAGACAGACACAAAGACAGAAACAGAGACAGGCACAGAGACAGGCACAGCGACAGAGACGGGCACAGAGGCAGGCACAGAGGCAGAAACAGAGAAAGGCATGTAGAGGCAGAGACAGGCACAGAGACAGAAACAGACATAGAAACAGGCACAGAGACAGGCACAGACACAGAGACAGAGAAAGACACAGAGACAGGCACAGGCTCACAGACAGACATAGGCACGAGACAGAGACACGCACAGAGACAGAGACAGGCAACGTGACAGATACAGAAAGAGGCATAAAGACAGAGACAGGTACAGAGACAGGTACAGAGACAGGTACAGAGACAGGCACAGAGACAGAGACAGGCACAGAAACAGAGAAAGGCACAGAGACAGAGACAGAGACAGGCCCACAGACAGACATAGGCACGAGACAGAGACAGGCACAGAGACAGAGACAGACACAGAGACAGAGACAGGCCCACAGACAGACATAGGCATGAGACAGAGACAGGCACAGAGACAGAAACAGACACAGAAACAGAGAAAGGCACAGAGACAGGCACAGAGACAGAGACAGGCCCACAGGCAGATATAGGCACGAGACAAAGACACGCACAGAGACAGGCAACGTGACAGAGACAGAGAGAGGCATAAAGACAGAGACAGTAAAAGAGACAGAGACAGTAACAAGGACAGAGAAAGGCACAGAGACAGTGACCGTGACCGAAACAGGCACAGTGACAGTGTTAGTGACAGAGGCAGACATAAAGACAGAGACAGGTCATAATGGAAGAAGAGAAGAGGCCATAATGGTAAAAGGAGAAGAGAGAAGAAGCCATAATGGTAGAAGAGAGAAGAGGCCATGATGGTAGAACAGAAGAGAGGAGAAGAGTCCATCATGGCAGAGGAGGCCATAATGGTAGAATGGAAGAGAAGAGGTCATAATGGTAGAATGGAAGAGAGGAGAAGAGGCCATAATGGTAGAAGAGAGAAGAAAAGAGAAGAGGCCATAATGGTAGAACAGAAGAGAGGAGAGGCCATCATGGCAGAGGAGGCCGTAATGGTAGAATGGAAGAGAGGAGGCCATAATGGTAGAATGGAAGAGAAGAGGCCATAATGGTAGAACAGAAGAGAGGGGAGAGGCCATAATGGTAGAAGAGAGAAGAAAAGAGAAGAGGCCATAATGGTAGAACAGAAGAGAGGAGAGGCCATCATGGCAGAGGAGGCCGTAATGGTAGAATGGAAGAGAAGAGGCCATAATGGTAGAACAGAAGAGAGGAGAAGAGGCCATAATGGTAGAACAGAAGAGAGAAGAGAAGAGGCCATAATGGTAGAAGAGAGAAGAAAAGAGAAGAGGACATAATGGAAGAAGAGAAGAGTGAAGAGGCCATAATGGTAGAAGAGAAGAGAGAAGAGGCCATAATGGTAGAAGAGAAGAGAGAAGAGGCCATAATGGTAGAAGAGAAGAGAGAAGAGTCCATAATGGTAGAAGAGAAGAGAGAAGAGTCCACAATGGTAGAAGGAGAAGGGTGATGAGATGAGTGAAGAGACCATAATGGTAGAAGAGAAGAGAGAAGAGACTATGCCATAATGGTAGAAGGAGAAGAGTGAAGAGAGGAGGCCATAATGACAGAAGTGAAGAGAAAGGAGAAGAGGCCATAATGGCAGAAGAGGAGAGGCCATAATGACAGAAGAGAAGAGAAAAGAGACTTGGCCATAATGGTAGAAGGAGAGGAGAGAAGAGAGGAGGCCATAATGACAGAAGTGGAGAGAAAAGAGACTTGGCCATAATGGTAGAAGTGTAGAGTGAAGAGTGAAGAGGCCATAATGGTAGAAGAGAAGAGGCCATAATGGCAGAAGAGAAGAGAAGAGTGAAGAGGCCATAATGGTAGAAGAGAAGAGACCATAATGGCAGAAGTGGAGAGAAGAGGCCATAATGACAGAAGTGGAGAGAAGAGAAGAGGCCATAATGGCAGAAGTGGAGAGAAGAGAAGAGGCCATAATGGTAGAAGAGAAGAGACCATAATGGCAGAAGTGGAGAGAAGAGGCCATAATGACAGAAGTGGAGAGAAGAGAAGAGGCCATAATGGCAGAAGTGGAGAGAAGAGAAGAGGCCATAATGGTAGAAGAGAAGAGTGAAGAGGCCATAATGGTAGAAAAGAAGAGGCCATAATGGCAGAAGAGAAGAGGCCATAATGACAGAAGTGGATAGAAGAGGCCATAATGGTAGAAGAGAAGAGAGAAGAGAAGAGAGAAGAGTCCACAATGGTAGAAGAGAAGAGAAAAGAGACTTGGCCATAATGGTAGAAGAGAAGAGGCCATAATGACAGAAGTGGTGAGAAGAAGCCATAATGGTAGAAGAGTAGAGGCCGTAATGACAGAAGAGAAGAGGCAATAATGACAGAAGTGGATAGAAGTGGACATAATGGTAGAAGAGAAGAGAGAAGAGAGAAGAGAAGAGAGAAGAGAAGAGAGAAGAGAAGAGAGAAGAGTCCACAATGGTAGAAGAGAAGAGAAAAGAGACTTGGCCATAATGGTAGAAGAGAAGAGGCCATAATGGTAGAAAGAGAAGATAGAAGAGAAGAGGTCATAATGGTAGAAGAGAGAAGAGGCCATAATGGTAGAAGAGAAGAGAGAAGAGGCCATAATGACAGAGGAGAAAAGAGACTAGGCCATAATGGTAGAAGAGAAGAGGCCATAATGGTAGAAGCGTCCATAATGGTAGAAGAGACGAGAGAAGAGGCCATGATGTAGAAGGAGAAGAGAGAAGAGGAGAGCCAATAATGGTAGAAGGAGAGGAGAGAAGAGAAGAGGCCATAATGGTAGAAGGAGAGGAGAGAAGAGAAGAGGCCATAATGGTAGAAGGAGAGGAGAGAAGAGAAGAGACCATAATGGTAGAAGAAAAGAGGCCATAATGGTAGGAGAGAAGAGGCCATAATGGTAGAAGGAGAGGAGAGAGTAGGTCATAATGGTAGAAGAGACCATAATGGTAGAAGAGAAGAGGCCATAATGGTAGAAGGAGAGGAGAGAAGAGACTAGGTCATAATGGTAGAAGAGAAGAGGCCATAATGGCAGAAGAGAAGAGGCAATAATGACAGAAGTGGGTGGAAGAGGCCATAATGGCAGAAGAGAAGAGAGAAGAGTCCACAATGGTAGAAGAGAAGATAAAATAGACTTGGCCATAATGGTAGAAGAGAAGAGGCCATAATGGTAGAAAGAGAAGATAGAAGAGACCATAATGGTAGAAGAGAGAAGAGGCCATAATGGTAGAAGAGACGAGAGAAGAGGCCATAATGACAGAAGAGAAAAGAGACTAGGCCATAATGGTAGAAGAGAAGAGGCCATAATGGTAGAGGAGAGAAGAGGCCATAATGGTAGAAGGAGAAGATAGAAGAGGCCATAATGGTAGAAGAGGCCATAATGGTAGAGAAATGAGAGAAGAGGCCATAATGGTAGAAGAGAGAAGACGCCATAATGGTAAAAAGAGAAGATAGAAGAGAAGAGGCCATAATGGTAGAAGAGAAGAGAGAAGAGGCCATAATGACAGAAGAGAAGAGAAAAGAGACTAGGCCATAATGGTAGAAGAGAAGAGGCCATAATGGTAGAAGAGAGAAGACGCCATAATGGTAGAAGAGCCCATAATGGTAGAAGAGACGAGAGAAGAGGCCATGATGTAGAAGGAGAAAAGAGAAGAGGAGAGCCAATAATGGTAGAAGGAGAGGAGAGAAGAAAAGAGGCCATAATGGTAGAAGAGAAGAGGCCATAATGGTAGAAGAGAAGAGGCCATAATGGTAGAAGAGAAGAGGCCATAATGGTAGAAGGAGAAGATAGAAGAGGCCATACTTTAATGTATCCTAGTGCTGTAATGTTCTGTACTTTAATGTATACTAGTGCTGTAATGTTCTGTACTTTAATGTATCCTAGTGCTGTAATGTTCTGTACTTTAATGTATACTAGTGCTGTAATGTTCTGTACCTGGAAGTTCCTGGTTATAATGGTCTTCCTGTCGTCTTCTATCTGTCTGAGCGTGGTCTGGAGCCCTTTCATCTGATTCTCCATCTTCATGACGTACTGGAAGTCCCTCTGGGTCCGCAGGTTCAACACCTCAATGGACTGGGACATGTTCTGCACCTGGACCAGAGAATACAACTACCTCCAATATGTTCTGGACTACAGCAAACAGAAGCACATTCAATATGGTAGGTGTTGTGTTGATTCTATGATAGGTGTTGTCTTGATTCTATGGTAGGTGATGTCTTGATTCTATGGTAGGTGTTGTCTTGATGCTATGGTATGTGTTGTCTTGATTATATGATATGTGTTGTCTTGATTGTATGGTATGTGTTGTCTTGATTCTATGATAGGTGTTGTGTTGATTCTATCGTAGGTGTTGTCTTCATTCTATGGTAGGTGTTGTCTTGATTCTATGGTATGTGTTGTCTTGATTATATGATAGGTGTTGTGTTGATTCTATGGTAGGTGTTGTGTTGATTCTATGGTAGGTGCTGTCTTGATTCTATGGTAGGTGCTGTGTTGATTCTATGGTAGGTATTGCCTTGATTCTATGGTAGGTATTGCCTTGATTCTATGGTAGGTATTGCCTTGATCCTGTGGTAGGTGTTGAGTAGATTACACAGGGAAACCCAGCCCTGAGCTGCCCAGAGCCTACCAGATTAACTAAATAGCAAGCAACACTGAAACATGCATGAGAGCACCAGCTATTCCGGACGACTGTGTGATCACGCTCGTCATAGCCAATGTAAGTAAGACCTTTAAACAGGTCAACACTCACAAGGCCGCAGGGCCAGATGGATTACCAGGACACGTAATCAGAGCATGCGCTGACTAACTGGCAAGTGTCTTCACTGACATGTCAACCTCTCCCTGACCGACTCTGTAAAATATACATGTTTCAAGCAAACCACCACAGTCCCTGTGCGCCAAGAAAACCTGCCTAAATGACTAACATCCCATGGCACTCACATCTAGAGCCATGAAGTGCTTTGAAAGTCTGGTCATGGCTCACATCAACCCCATCATCCCAGAAACCCTAGACTCACTACAATTCGCATACTGCCCCATCTCGATTGTACTCCACACTGTCCTTTCCCACCTGGTCAAAAGGAACACCTACGTAAGAATGCTGGTCTTTGACTACTACAGCTCATCACTAAGCTAAGGACCCTGGTACTAAACACCTCCCTTTGCAACTGGATCATGGACTTCCTGACAGGCTGCACCCAGGTGGTAAGGGTAGGCAACAACACATCTGCCCCGTTGATCCTCAACACGGGGGCACCTCAGGGGTGTGTGCTTAGTCCCCTCCAGTACTCCCTGTTCACCCACAAATGACTTCAACACCATCATTAAGTTTTGCCAATGACACAACGGTGGTAGGCATGATTCCCGACAACGATGAGACAGCCTACAAGGAGGAGGTCAGAGACCTGTCAGTGTGGAACCAGGACAACAACCTCTCTCTCAATGTGATCAAGACAAAAGAGCTCATCGGGGACTACAGGAGAACGCCCCCATTAACATCGAGCGGGCTGTAGTGGGTCGGGAGCTTCAAGTTCATTGGCGTCCGCATCACTAACACACCATCATGGGCCAAACACAGCAACACAGTCGTGGCGAGGGCATGTCAATGCCTATTCCCCCTCAGGAGACTAAAAAGATTTGGCATGGATCCTCAGATACTCAAAACATTCTACAGCTGCAACATCGAGAGCATCTTGACTGGTTGCAACGCCACTTGGTATGGGAACTACTCGGCATCCGAGGGTAGTACGTATGGCCCAGTACATCACTGGGCACAAGCTTCCTGCCATCCAGGAACTCTCTATACCAGGCGGTACTGCACGGCAAGTGGTACCAGAGTGCCAATTATAGGTCCCAAAGTCATTATTAAACTGCTAAAAAGTTAATCAAATGGCTACCCGCACAATTTTCATTGAACCCCTTTTTTGCATTGCTGCTACTCACTGTTTATTATCTATGCACATTGACTCGGTACCGAAACCCCCTGTACATGTATATAGCCTCATTATTGTTCATTGATTGTGTAACTTTTATTTCTTGCTTTTAGTTTTTTTTTAAATGGAAAAAAAATATTTACCAAATATTTTCTTACTTAAAATAGTTTACTTAAAATAGTTTTTCTGAATGGTTGGTTAAGGGCTTGTAAGTAAGGATTTCACAGTAAGGTGTTGTATTTGGCACAATTGACAAATCAAATGTTATTCTATTTGAGTCATGGGATTACCTTCGAATGGAATTACACCCATTTTTCACCTCAGTCTACAAGACACTAGCAAAACCCAAGCCTACTGTACTTGATTGTAAGAGCACACACTGTTGCCACTAGTGGCTGGACAGATGTCCAATTCCGAAGTCAATCTCGAGTGATCTGCCTGAGCTGACATGGGGGCTAATTGACTGACTATCAGGGAAAAACTGCTGACGCACACAACAATTTAGAAATTGCACCTAACGCTCAACAGTAAATTAAGACCCTGACTGAGTTACAAAAATGAAAATACAGTATATACTTATTTCATTTGGGGGGTTGGGGGCCCCCTAGCAGACACAGGGCCCTGGAACCGGCC
Organism: Oncorhynchus tshawytscha; assembly: GCF_018296145.1. NCBI lineage: Eukaryota > Metazoa > Chordata > Actinopteri > Salmoniformes > Salmonidae > Oncorhynchus > Oncorhynchus tshawytscha. The sequence continues at coordinate 32,658,815 of NC_056457.1, read as the reverse complement.
CTGATAGAGAGAGTATGTACTGTATGTGTCTGTATTGCTTTGTGTGTGACCTTCTCCAGTAGCTGGCGGAGCTGTCTTCCCTTGGCGTCTCTGGAGCAGAGGTTCTGTTCAGGAGCCACCACCGTGCAGATACACCGCCCGTCAGTATCCTGAGCTGAGCTGTACACCTGCCAACCCTCCTTAGGCCCGATGGTCTATACACACACACACACACACACACACACACACACACACACACACACACACACACACACACAAACAAACAAGAAAATATCAGTGAAGGGAATCAGTAATCTGGATAAATGACGTTGGATGACAGACAACATTTTTCAGTGTGAGCTGGTAGCTAGATGATCATATAGCTAGTGATAGAAAGTGATAGATACTACAAATGTTATAGTGCCTTGCAAAATTATTCATCTCCCTTGGCGTTTTTCCTATTTTGTTGCATTACAACCTGTAATTTAAATTGAATTTGATTTGGATTTCATGTAATGGACAGACACAAAATAGTCTAAACTGGTGAAGTGAACTGAAAAAAATGTACTTGTTTCAAAATATTCTAAAAAATAAAAATCTGAAAAGTGGTGTGTGCATATGTATTCACCCCCTTTACTATGAAGCCCCTAAATAAGATCTGGTGCAACCAATTACATTCAGAAGTCACAGAATTAGGTAAATAAAGTCCACCTGTGTGCAATCTAAGTGTCACATGATCTGTCACATGATCTCAGTATATATACTGCACACCTGTTCTGGAAGGCCCCAGAGTCTGCAACACCACTAAGCAAGGGGCACCATGAAGACCAAGGAGCTCTCCAGACATGTCAGGGACAAAGTTGTAGAGAAGTACAGATCAGGGTTGGGTTATAAAAAAATATCAGAAATGTTTAACATCCCACTGAGCACCATTAAATCCATTAATAAAAAATGGAAAGAATATGGCACCATAACAAACCTGCCAAGAGAAGGCCGCCCACCAAAACTCAACGACCGGGCAAGGAGGGCTTAATCAGAGGCAAGAAAGAGACCAAAGATAATCCTGAAGGAGCTGCAAAGCTCCACAGCGGAGATTGGAGTATCTGTCCATAGGACCACTTTAAGCCGTGCACTCCACAGAGCTGGGCTTTACGGTAAGAGTGGGCAGAAAAAAGCCTTTGCTTAAAGAAAAAAATAATTAAATATGTTTAGTGTTCGCCAAAAGGCGTGTGGGAAACTCCCCAAACATATTGAAGAAGGTACTCTGGTCAGATGAGACTAAAACGGAGCTTTTTGGCAATCAAGGAAAATGCTATGTCTGGCGCAACCCCAACACCTCTCATCATCGCGAGAACACCATCCCCAATGTAAACCATGGTGGTGGCAGCATCATGCTGTGGCAATGTTTTTCATCAGCAGGGACTGGGAAACTGGACTGGGAAATTGCAGGAATGATGGGATGGCGCTAAATACAGGGAAATTCTTGAGGGAAACCTGTTTGTATTCCAAAGATTTGAGACTGGGGTGGAGGTTCACCTTCCAGCAGAACAATGACCCTAAGCATACTGCTAAAGCAACACTCGAGTGGTTTAAGGGGAAACATTTAAATGTCTTGGAATGGCCTAGTCAAACCCCAGACCTGAATCCAAATGAGAATCTGTGGTATGACTTAAAGTTTGCTGTACACCAGCGGAACCCATCCAACTTGAAGGAGCTGAGCAGTTTTGCCTTGAAGAATGGGCAAAAATCTCAGAGGCTAGATGTGCCAAGCTTATAGAGACATACCCCAAGAGACTTGCAGCTGTAAGTGCTGCAAAAGGTGGCTCTACAAAGTATTGACTTTGGGGGGGGGGTGATTAGTTATGCACGCTCAAGTTACCTGTTTTTGTGGGTCTGGGGCTGTTTTTCATATCGGGCCCCTTAGTTCCAGTGAAGGGAAATCATAACGCTACAGCATAAAATGACATTCCTTTGCTATGAGACTCGACATTGAGCTCTGGGGCATCCTTTCCATTTATCATCCTTGAGATGTTTTTACAACTTGGAGTCCACCTGTGGCAAAGTCAATTGATTGAACATGATATGGAAAGGCACACACCTGTCTATACAAGGTCCCACAGTTGACAGTGAATGAGCAAAAACCAAGCCATGAGGTCGAAGGAATTGTCCAAAGAGCCAGACAGGAGACAGGATTTTGTCGAGGCCCAGATCCTGAGGAATATTTTATTCTGAGGAATATATATATTATATACTATTTTTATTGCTGCATTGAAGGTCCCCAAGAACACAGTGTCCTTCTTCATTCTTAAATGGAAGAAGTTTGGAACCACCAAGACTCTTCCTAGAGCTGGCTGCCTGGCCAAACCGAGCAATCGGGGGAGAAGGGCCTTGGTCAGGGAGGTGACCAAAACCCCCATGGTCACTAACAAAGTTCCAGAGTTAATCTGTGGAGATGGGCGAACCTTCCAGAAGGACAACCTGGCACCATCCCTACGGTGAAGTATGGTGGAGGCAGCATCATGCTGTGGGGATGTTTTTCAGCGGCAGGGACTGGGAGACTAGTCACGTTTGAGGGAAAGATGAACAGAGAGATCCTTGATGAAATCCTGCTCCAGAGCGCTCAGAACCTCAGACTGGAGCGAAGGTTCACCTTCCAACAGGACAGTGACCCTAAGCACACACCCAAGACAACGTATTAGTGGGTTCGGGACAAGTCTCAGAATATCCTTGAGTTGCTCAGCCAGAGCCCAGACTTTAACCCGATCAAACATCTCTGGAGAGAACTGAAAATAGCTATGCTACTCCATCCCCAAATACTGGTTTGCCAAGCTTGTAGCGTCATACCCAAGAAGACTCGAGGCTGTAATCGCTGCCTAAGGTGCTGGTGCATCAATAGACATATTTTTTTAAAGGAATACAGGGAAACACATTGACATGTCTGTCTTATTTTTCTCCATTTCTTTAAATGTGCAGCTCTCAGAAAACCATCCCATTAAAACATGAATCATCGGTCTGTCACTTCAGAGATAGAGATAGTGGGTGAGAGAGAGAGAGAGAGAGAGAGGTGAGAGAGATTGTGAGACAGGGGAGAGGAGAGGGAGAGAGGAGAGAGAGAGGGGAGAGATTGTGAGAGGAGAGAAGAGAGAGAGGCAGAGGGGAGAGGAGAGAGAGGATAGATGGAGAGAGAGGAGAGAGAGGGGAGAGAGGGAGTAGAGAGAGGAGAGAGAGGGGAGAGAGAGGGAGTAGAGAGAGGAGAGAGGAGAGGAGAGAGAGAGAGGAGAGAGAGATGCGGTTGTGAAATAGACAACCCCAGATGCTTGTGCAGGGACTTATACTGGTGCTGGTCCACTGGGAATGGGGCTGCAGCAGGGGTGGCTCCATGGCTCTAGTGAAAGGTATTTCGTGAGAATGATTAATGACCCTCCATTGGAGTGTATCTCTGTGTGAAACCAATGTAGTCTTGTATCAGATCCTCCTCTATATAACTTACAGAGATCTGGAACCATAGTGTACTGTGTATTGACTGCAGAGAGAGATTGTGTGAGACAGAAAATGCCCTAAAATTCTCAATGTTGCAACTCCTATTTTTTTATTCTCTGTGCGTGGACCTTTTATGAACTGTGTCCTAACAGTGTTACTTTGATGTACAGTTTGAACTGGGCTATATTATGCAAGACACGTTCTGTAGCAGAGCTAACGTCAACACCTTACCACCCACAGTAGAAACAAACTAACAGACAGTTCATAGTGGGGTTGAAGTTGTCTGAAGAGAGGAATGATTAAGCAAAACAAACACTCACAAAAATAAATGGACACGACATCAGGAGGGATACCTCGGAACGTCTGAAAATTGTTTTTAAAGAACTGAAAGATTCCAAAAAGGAAGCCAATCATTTCAGGTCCGGTACGTAGCGCAGCGGGAAGGTTCCAGTACGCTGTGAAAGATTCAGCCACCTACTGGCATCACACACCTGGCTAAAAGATTACTGTAGCTCTGTTGGAAACACTTTTATAGATAACTTTGACACATTCTGGAAACAGAAGATATTGGCTCCTCCACTCTGGCCACGCATTTCAAGGCTGCGTTGAGACAGCGATGCCAAAGCCCAGCTCAGTTAATCCATACCTTTGTGATGCTGAGTTGTCATAATGTTGCATCAAATGTGCGTTATTGCAGGGGAGTTGGCTGACACAATGTAAGTAACTTAATGAATGTGCCTCCTATCTGCCCTGAATACCTCTGTTGATCCTAAAGCTATTGTATGCAGTAATCATGTGCCTATGAACCAGAGTTAGACTGTTATCACTGAGGCGGTGAGCCCTAGTAGGAAGACCACTTTGTGCAGCTCAGCCTGCACAATCAGCTCCAATATAAATAATATGAGCATGTCTACTTCTGATAAGCTTCCCAGTAAAGCATTAAAATCAATCAGGCAACACAGAAAAGTTATCAAAAATAGCCCTTAACATATGTAGCCTAAGAAACAAGGTTCATGAAGTCAATAACTTGCTTGCAACATATGACATTCATATTCTAACTATTTCTGAAACTCAGACCCTTGATGATACAGTGGTAGCAATACATTGTTAAAACATTTACTGAAAAGACAGAAATGCCAATGGGGGAGGTGTTGCAGTCTATATTCAGAACCACATTCCTGTAAAGCTTAGAGGATCTCATGTTAAATACTGTTAAAGTAATATGGCTACAGGTTCATCTGCCTCACCTAAAGCCCATTCTGGTGGGAAGCTGCTATAGACCACCAAGTGCTAACAGTCAGTATCTGGATAATATGTGTGAAATGCTTGGTAATGCATGTGATTTCAACAGAAAGGTATATTTTCTGGGTGATTTAAATACTGACTGGATTTCATCAAGCTGCCCCACTCAAGAAAAAGCTTCAAACTGTAAACTAGTGCCTGCAACTTGGTTCAGATTATCAGTCAACCTTTACCAGGGTAGTTACGAACAGCACAGGAACTGAAATCATCAACATGCATTGATCATATCTTTACTAATGTTGCAGATATTTGCTTTAAAGCAGTATCGAAGTCAATTGGATTTAGTGAATATAGTAGCCATATCTAGGAAAACCAAAGTTCCAAAGGCTGGGCCTAATATAGTGTATAAGAGGTCATACAATAAGTTTGTAGTGATTATTATGTTGATGATGTAAATAATATTTGCTGGTCTATACTATGAAACAATAACAAATGATATAAAGAATGATAGTAAAAAGCTTTGGAGGACCTTAAATGAAATTTTGGGAAAAAAGGCAAACTCAGCTCCATCTTTCATTGAAATGATGGCTCATTCATCACAAAACCCACTGATATTGCCAACTACTTTAATTCATTTTTAAATGGGCAAGATTAGAAAACCTAGGCATGATATGCCAGCAACAAATGCAATAATTGTACTTTTGAGTGTGGAAGAGGTGAAACATTGATTGTTGTCTATCAGCAATGACAAGCCACTGGGGTCTGACAAACTGAATGGAAAAATACTGAGGATAATAACACTCCTATTTGCCATGTCTTCAATTTAAGCTTCTAGAAAATGTGTGCTGTCAGGCCTGGAGGGAAGCAAAAGTCATTGTTAGCCTGTTACCAACCCTTAGTAAACTTTTGGGAAAAATTGTGTTTGACCAGATACAATGCTATTTTAGAGTAAACAAATTGACAACAAACTTTCAACACACTTATAGGGAAGGACGTTCAACAAGCACAGCACTTACACAAATTATTGGCTGAGAGAAATTTATGATAAAAATATTGTGAGGGCTGTTTTGTTAGACATTATCGACCATAGTCTGCTGCTGGAAAAAAAATGTATATGTTACAGCTTTACAACCCCTGCTATATTGTAGATGAAGAGTTGCCTGTCTAACAGAACACAGAGGGTGTTCTTTAATGGTAGCCTCTCCAACATAATCCAGAAAGAGTCAGGAATTCCCCAGGGCAGCTGTTTAGGCCCCTTACTTTTTTCAATCTTTACTAACTACATGCTTTTGAGTAAATCAAAAGATAAAACAGTACATCATATTATTACACCACTACATATCTACAATACCAAATCTATAATATACAACAATATTACAATGTACGTGTGTGTAGAGCGTTTGTGTCTGTACATTTGTGTGTGTCTCTTCACAGTCCATGCTGTTCCATAAATTGTTATGGCTCAAAATTCTAGGAGCGATTGACTTCATCACTACTTGTGTCTGTATGAAGTGGTGACAAGCTGAATCCACCGAGCTGTCTGTTTAAACTATTAGCACACAGCTCGGACACTCATGCATGCCCCACAAGACACGCCACCAGAGGTCTCTTCACAATCCCCAAGTCTAGAACAGACTATTGGAAGAGCACAGTACATACAGTCGTGACTACTTTGAACTTGATTTCACATCAGTAGCACATCAGTAGCACATCAGTAGCACATCAGTAGCACATCAGTAGCAGTAGAGCAGTAAAAAAACAGGTAAAAATACACCTTATGGAACAGCGGGGACTGTGAAGAGACACGCCACAAATGTACAGACACAAGCACTCTACACACACACACACACACATTGTAATATTGTTGTATGGTGGTATTATACATTTGGTATTGTAGATATGTAGTGGTGTGATAATGTTATATGATGTACTGTTTTATCTTTTGATTTACAAGTAATGTAAGGGCCTTAGGAAGAGTAACCATGGCATCAGCTAATGGGGATCCCTAATAAATACAAATACACACACACACACACACACACACACACACACACACACACACACACACACACACACACACACACACACACACACACTACTGTATGACAAATGATCAATACATAAAGATGTCAGCCTGGTCTAAACTAGCCATGTCAGAATAAAGGATGCTGAACAAACAAGCCACCAAAAATGGACATAACTATTCATTACATCAATTGATCAAACTGTCTCTATAAAAGCTATGGGAGCAACTAAAGTGGAATGCACATGTCTGTCCTGGAATTGATGATCATGCTCCTTAAACGAGTTAACATTTCTGCTCTAATGGTGGATAAGATGAAGTCGCAGTTGCCTTGTGTGTGAGTGGGTGAATTTGAGTGTGTGTGCGTGACTGCACAGAGCTTCGTAACTAGATAGAGACAGACATTTTAGTCAGCAGCGGTTCAACTTAACAAGTGGTGACCTCCAAACATAACAGCCACGATAACAACAACACCTAACGTAGCACGGGGAACAACAGATATAGATAGACAGAGAGAGAGGAGAGTGAAAGATAGTGATGTGGAGTAAAACGAGGATGACTGTAGAAGAATGTGTGACAGTGTGCTGCGGAATTATTCACAAGGTCAGAGAAGGCAGGGATGTACCACTCCTGGAAATAAATCAATTTCTCTCTCTCTCTCTCTCTCTCTCATATATATATATATATACAGTGGGGCAAAAAAGTATTTAGTCAGCCACCAATTGTGCAAGTTCTCCCACTTAAAAAGATGAGAGAGGCCTGTAATTTTTATCATAGGTACACTTCAACTATGACAGACAAAATGAGAAAGAAAATCCAGAAAATCACATTGTAGGATTTTTAATTAATTTATTTGCAAATTATGGGAGTTTTGAGTCAATTGGAGGTGTACTTGTGGATGTATTTTTTATTTATTTTTTATTTCACCTTTATTTAACCAGGTAGGCCAGTTGAGAACAAGTTCTCATTTGCAACTGCGACCTGGCCAAGATAAAGCATAGCAGTGTGAGCAGACAACACAGAGTTACACATGGAATAAACAATTAACAAGTCAATAACACAGTAGAAAACAAAGGGGGGAGTCTATATACAATGTGTGCAAAAGGCATGAGGAGGTAGGCGAATAATTACAATTTTGCAGATTAACACTGGAATGATAAATGATCAGATGGTCATGTACAGGTAGAGATATTGGTGTGCAAAAGAGCAAGTAAATAAATAAAAACAGTATGGGGATGAGGTAGGTGAAAATGGGTGGGCTATTTACCAATAGACTATGTACAGCAGCAGCGATCGGTTAGCTGCTCAGATAGCTGATGTTTGAAGTTGGTGAGGGAGATAAAAGTCTCCAACTTCAGCGATTTTTGCAATTCGTTCCAGTCACAGGCAGCAGAGTACTGGAACGAAAGGCGGCCAAATGAGGTGTTGGCTTTAGGGATGATCAGTGAGATACACCTGCTGGAGCGCGTGCTACGGATGGGTGTTGCCATCGTGACCAGTGAACTGAGATAAGGCGGAGCTTTACCTAGCATGGACTTGTAGATGACCTGGAGCCAGTGGGTCTGGCGACGAATATGTAACGAGGGCCAGCCGACCAGAGCATACAGGTCGCAGTGGTGGGTGGTATAAGGTGCTTTAGTGACAAAACGGATGGCACTGTGATAGACTGCATCCAGTTTGCTGAGTAGAGTGTTGGAAGCCATTTTGTAGATGACATCGCCGAAGTCGAGGATCGGAAGGATAGTCAGTTACAGGGTAAGCTTGGCGGCGTGAGTGAAGGAGGCTTTGTTGCGGAATTGAAAGCCGACTCTTGATTTGATTTTCGATTGGAGATGTTTGATATGAGTCTGGAAGGAGAGTTTGCAGTCTAGCCAGACACCTAGGTACTTATAGATGTCCACATATTCAAGGTCGGAACCATCCAGGGTGGTGATGCTAGTCGGGCATGCGGGTGCAGGCAGCGATCGGTTGAAAAGCATGCATTTGGTTTTACTAGCGTTTAAGAGCAGTTGGAGGCCACGGAAGGAGTGTTGTATGGCATTGAAGCTTGTTTGGAGGTTAGATAGCACAGTGTCCAATGACGGGCCGAAAGTATATAGAATGGTGTCGTCTGCGTAGAGGTGGATCAGGGAATCGCCCGCAGCAAGAGCAACGTCATTGATATATACAGAGAAAAGAGTCGGCCCGAGAATTGAACCCTGTGGCACCCCCATAGAGACTGCCAGAGGACCGGACAGCATGCCCTCCGATTTGACACACTGAACTCTGTCTGCAAAGTAATTGGTGAACCAGGCAAGGCAGTCATCCGAAAAACCGAGGCTACTGAGTCTGCCGATAAGAATATGGTGATTGACAGAGTCGAAAGCCTTGGCAAGGTCAATGAAGACGGCTGCACAGTACTGTCTTTTATCGATGGCGGTTATGATATCGTTTAGTACCTTGAGTGTTGCTGAGGTGCACCCGTGACCGGCTCGGAAACCAGATTGCACAGCGGAGAAGGTACGGTGGGATTCGAGATGGTCAGTGACCTGTTTGTTGACTTGGCTTTCGAAGACCTTAGATAGGCAGGGCAGGATGGATATAGGTCTGTAACAGTTTGGGTCCAGGGTGTCTCCCCCTTTGAAGAGGGGGATGACTGCGGCAGCTTTCAATCCTTGGGGATCTCAGACGATATGAAAGAGAGGTTGAACAGGCTGGTAATAGGGGTTGCGACAATGGCGGCGGAAAGTTTCAGAAATAGGGGGTCCAGATTGTCAAGCCCAGCTGATTTGTACGGGTCCAGGTTTTGCAGCTCTTTCAGAACATCTGCTATCTGGATTTGGGTAAAGGAGAACCTGGAGAGGATGGGCGAGGAGCTGCCGGGGGGGCAGAGCTGTTGGCCGAGGTTGGAGTAGCCAGGCGGAAGGCATGGCCAGCCGTTGAGAAATGCTTATTGAAGTTTTCGATAATCATGGATTTATCGGTGGTGACCGTGTTACCTAGCCTCAGTGCAGTGGGCAGCTGGGAGGAGGTGCTCTTGTTCTCCATGGACTTCACAGTGTCCCAGAACTTTTTGGAGTTGGAGCTACAGGATGCAAACTTCTGCCTGAAGAAGCTGGCCTTAGCTTTCCTGACTGACTGCGTGTATTGGTTCCGGACTTCCCTGAACAGTTGCATATCCCGGGGACTATTCGATGCTATTGCAGTCCGCCACAGGATGTTTTTGTGCTGGTCGAGGGCAGTCAGGTCTGGGGTGAACCAAGGACTGTATCTGTTCTTAGTTCTGCATTTTTTGAACGGAGCATGCTTATCTAAAATGGTAAGGAAGTTACTTTTAAAGAATGACCAGGCATCCTCAACTGACGGGATGAGGTCAATGTCCTTCCAGGATACCCGGGCCAGGTTGATTAGAAAGGCCTGCTCACAGAAGTGTTTTAGGGAGCGTTTGACAGTGATGAGGGGTGGTCGTTTGACTGCGGCTCCGTAGCGGATACAGGCAATGAGGCAGTGATCGCTGAGATCCTGGTTGAAGACAGCGGAGATGTATTTGGAGGGCCAGTTGGTCAGGATGACGTCTATGAGGGTGCCCTTGTTTACAGAGTTAGGGTTGTACCTGGTGGGTTCCTTGATGATTTGTGTGAGATTGAGGGCATCTAGCTTAGATTGTAGGACTGGCGGGGTGTTAAGCATATCCCAGTTTAGGTCACCTAACAGAACAAACTCTGAGGCTAGATGGGGGCGATCAATTCACAAATGGTGTCCAGGGCACAGCTGGGAGCTGAGGGGGGTCGGTAGCAGGCGGCAACAGTGAGAGACTTATTTCTGGAGAGAGTAATTTTCAAAATTAGTAGTTCGAACTGTTTGGGTATGGACCTGGAAAGTATGACATTACTTTGCAGGCTATCTCTGCAGTAGACTGCAACTCCTCCCCCTTTAGCAGTTCTATCTTGATGGAAGATGTTATAGTTGGGTATGGAAATCTCTGAATTTTTGGTGGCCTTCCTGAGCCAGGATTCAGACACAGCAAGGACATCAGGGTTAGCAGAGTGTGCTAGAGCAGTGAGTAAAACAAACTTAGGGAGGAGGCTTCTGATGTTGACATGCATGAAACCAAGGCTTTTTCGATCACAGAAGTCAACAAATGAGGGTGCCTGGGGACATGCAGGGCCTGGGTTTACCTCCACATCACCCGCGGAACAGAGAAGGAGTAGTATGAGGGTGCGGCTAAAGGCTATCAAAACTGGTCGCCTAGAGCGTTGGGGACAGAGAATAAGAGGAGCAGGTTTCTGGGCATGGTAGAATATATTCAGGGCATAGTGCGCAGACAGGGGTATGGTGGGGTGCGGGTACAGCGGGGGTAAGCCCAGGCACTGGGTGATGATGAGAGAGGTTGTGTCTCTGGACATGCTGGTTGTAATGGGTGAGGTCACCGCATGTGTGGGAGGTGGGACAAAGGAGTTATCAGGGGTATGAAGAGTAGAACTAGGGGCTCCATTGTGAACTAGAACAATGATAACTAACCTGAGCAACAGTATACAAGGCATATTGACATTTGAGAGAGACATACAGCGAGGCATACAGTAATCACAGGTGTTGAATTGGGAAAGCTAGCTTAAACAGTAGGTGAGACAACAGCTAATCAGCTAGCACAACAACAGCAGGTAAAATGGCGTTGACTAGGCAACGGGGCCGACAGATAAAACATAAACAAGCAGAATGGAGTACCGTGATTAATGGACAGTCCAGAGTGCATCAGCTATGTAGCCAAGAGATCAGTGTCCAGGGGGCAGCGGTGGATGGGGCAGGGAAGCTGGACTGGCGAGTGTTATCCAGGTTGAAAAAAAAAAAAAAAAAAAAAAAAAGTTAACAATGACTAAATAGCTTGTAGCTAGTTAGCTGGTTAGCTTCTGGAGGTTCTTGAGTGTGTTCTAAAAATTAAAAATAATAGCGATTCCGTATCACATTGGGTGAGGCAGGTTTCCGGAAAGGTATAAACAGATTAAAAATCAAGAAGAGATAGAAAGTAAATATGGGTCCGGTGAGTGTTTGGGACGCGGCGATTCAGACGGTTAGCAGGCCTGTGCTAACAAGCTAACAGTTCGTAGGCCCGGGCTAGACAAGCTAGCAGTTAGCAGGCCGAGTTTAGCAAGCAGGGAGATAGCGAGGGCTGGAGAGTTGGCCTTTAGGGGACGTTGCGATGGGGTGAGTCTGTTTATTCCTCTTCATGCGGTGACATCGATAGACCGGTCGTGGGCCCGGGTATTGTAGCCCAGGAGTATGCTACGGTGGTGGTACAGGTGCGCTGGCCGGGCTAGCTTCACGCTAAGTGGGTGGAAGCGCTAGCCAGGAGTAATCATCCGGGGTTGCGATTTAGCTAGATAGCTACTTGTGAAGATCCAGCTGAAATGTTCCGTTTGCGGTGGGAATCCAGGGATGAGTCCGGGGATGAAAAAATATATAGGTCCGTTATGCTCTGGTTAGAGTCGCGTTGTTCGAGCTGGCGAGAGCTTTCCGAGCTAAAGGTTAGCTTAGCTGATGACCGGTTAGCTGAAGACCGCTAGCATAGCTGGTGGTTAGCCGGCTAGCTTCAGTTGAGGGGTTCCGGTTCCGAAGTAAATATAAATACTTTAGGAAAAATAGCTACATTGGGTGAGGCGGGTTGCAGGAGAGTATTTGGAAGCTTAGGTTTAGCAAAATGTTTTTGAAGAAAAATATGTAAAAAACGAAAAATAGACGATATATACAGGGACACGACGAGACAGGACGACTTACTGCTACGCCATCTTGGTACGAGATCTCTAGGCTTACCTTCAAACTCAGTGCCTCTTTGCTTGACATCACGGGAAAATCAAAAGAAATCAGCCAAGACCTCAGAATTTTTTTTGTAGAACACAAGTCTGGTTCATCCTTGGGAGCAATTTCCAAATGCCTGAAGGTATCACGTTCATCTGTGCAAACAATAGCATGCAAGTATAAACACCATGGGAACACACAACGGTCATACTGCTCAGGAAGGAGACGCATTCTGTCTCCTAGAGATGAACGTACTTAGGTGCGAAAAGTGCAAATCATTCCCAGAACAAAAGCAAAGGACCTTGTGAAGATGCTGGAGTAAACAAGTACAAAAGTATCTATATCCACAGTAAAACGAGTCCCATATCGACTTAATCTCATTGGCCGCTCAGCAAGAAAGAAGCCACTGCTCCAAAACCGCCATAAAAAATATGGACTACGGTTTGAAACTGCACATAGAGAAATGTCCTCTGATATGATGACACGAAAATAGAACTGTTTGGCCATAATGACCATCATTATGTTCGGAGGAAAAGGGGGAGGCTTGCAAGCCGAAGACCCCTAGCACAACAGTGAAGCACGGGGGTGGCAGCATCATTTCGTGCGGGTGCTTTGCTGCAGGAGAGACTGGTGCACTTCACAAAATAGATGGCATCGTGAGGAAGGAAAATTATGTGGATATATCGAAGCAACATCTCAAGACATCAGTCAGGAAGTTAACGCTTGGTCGCAAATGGGTCTTCCAAACGAACAATGACCCCAAGAATACTTCCAAAGTTGTGGCAAAATGCCTTAAGGACAACAAATTCAAGGTATTGGAGGAGCTATCAAAAAGCCCTGACCTCAATCCTATAGAAAATGTGTGGGCAGAACTGAAAAAGCATGTGCGAGCACAAACCTGACTCAGTTACACCAGTTCTGTCAGGAGGAATGGTCCAAAAGTCACCCAACTTATTGTGTGAAGCTTGTGGAAGGCTTGTGAAATGTTTGACCCAAGTTAAACAATTTAAAGGCAATGCTACCAGATACTAATTGAGTGTATTTAAACTTCTGACCCACTGGCAACGTGATGAAATAAATAAAAGCTGAAATAAATCTACTCTACTATTATTCTGACATTTTACATTCTTAAAATGCAGTGTGATCCTAATTTACCTATGAAAGGGAATTTTTACTAGGATTAAATGTCAGGAATTGTGAAAAACTGAGTTTAAATGTATTTTGCTAAGGTGCATGTAAACTTCTGACTTCAACTGTTTATACAGTTGTATATACTGTATTCTATTCTACAGTATTTTAGTCAATGCCACTACGACATTGTTCAATCTAATATTTAATATTTCTTAATTCCATTCTTTTCCCGTTTAGATTCGTGTGCATTGTTGTGAATTGTTTTTAGATACTCCTGCACTGTTCGAGCTAGGAACACATGCCTTTCGCTACACCCGCAATAACATCTGCTAAATATGTGTATGCGACCAATAAAATTTGATCATGTCAAACGCTTCTCTTGTTTTGTTATCGTTCCATGTTTGTTATAATTAAACTCACTAAGAACACCTGCTTCCTGACTCCCTGCATCTACATTACAGAATACTACCTCAACAAATGGAGGCAGCAGTTGATCATCTCCCAGATGGTCGGTGAACAAGGACACCTACTTCGTCAATACCATGACCAGCTGGCTCAGCTGTAGAAACAAAACATGAAGGGCAGCCAGCCAGCGAAAGACACGGGATTCCCGCGAAAGAGGAACTTATGTCAATATTGAATCAGTACTGATGCGATTTGGGCTTTAATGAGCTTGCAAAAGCAAATTGTATTGATTAATCGATGTGAATGATTAAATCATATCTGTATACTCTATCTGGGAATTAAACTTGAATTAACCTGTTAGCATCACTTTATCTAGGATAATGTGCAAAAGTCTAAAATGTTTCATTGGATGGAACAAATTCATTTGGTCTTTATCCATAGATCAACCTGGTAAAAGGTTTGTTTGGCAATTTAACTCCCCTATACATTGAATGAGACAACAATCAGTTGAGATTGGTTGGATATCATAAAGTGTAACCCGTTGTTACAAATGTGAGAAGACGTTGTCTTTAATATATATATATATTGGTGATTCTTCACCATAATTGGTCAATTAACCCTGAAAAGTGATCTCACCATGCAGAACATCCGTTGACAAAGACCCAATGGCTTCTCTCCCAGACCTAGCTGTTCACAGGAAATGTTCACTTCCAAGCACACACACAGGTTCCTTTCAATTCGGGAACGGGTTTACTAATGACGTCTCACGTTCAACCCAATCTACCGGAACACCCGGTAACATAAGAAAGTACTCGCCGTGGTCTACTCACGCTCCTGAAACGCGAGAGACAGGAAGATAATAACTTCGCTAACAAATATATTTCTCAAAATTCCTTCATAGTTCATATGTCCTAGACCTAGAAATGGTATAATTCACCCTAAACTGATCTTTACTCAGTATGCAACACCGGAGGGGAATATTTCCAGTATCTTGTTCAAATGGAAACACACACACAGGTCAACAACAAATCCTGCCTACGGCTCTAACGGTGTATAACATAATCTGCTACACAATTCATATTGACTAAATTCAACAGCAAAGGTCTAATTCTGTCTTAGATTCCTCGCATAGGGACTCCAAAATGTCATGACTTGATTTACATTAATCTGATGACTGCTATTTATTCCACTTACTATGTTTAATTGTTAACCAATTAAATTAATCATGTAACAATTAAATCAATAGGAATTTGGGGCACCACGGGAAGAAGTTGTTAAAACGAGCCTCCATCTCATGAAGTCAACTCTAGAAGATATGTTATATATCGATAAGTCACTTACTAATCAT
Organism: Oncorhynchus tshawytscha; assembly: GCF_018296145.1. Classification (NCBI taxonomy): domain Eukaryota; kingdom Metazoa; phylum Chordata; class Actinopteri; order Salmoniformes; family Salmonidae; genus Oncorhynchus; species Oncorhynchus tshawytscha. Next base: position 32,643,435 of record NC_056457.1, on the reverse strand, counting down.
TACCTCATATCAGACTCATTCTGAACAGTTGTAACCCTCTTGAATCCGCAAGAACCCCAACTTTTGCTCATCATTCAGTACTGCACAAATGTATTTAATTATTTATTTACTTACTAACTAAATAATAACACAGAATACACACTTACATGAGCAAAAGTCCCTAGTGGACTGACAATATACAGTACGGTGGCTTATTACACAGAGTTGGAGAAGGGGGTGGGGAAAAAGAGAGAGAGAAAAAGGGATAATTATCGTGGATACATTCTAGGACTGTCTTCACATTAATCATATACCTTGCACACAAACCGCCACCCGTTTTGGAATAAGAAGCAATTAATGTACTTACAGTGTTTGAATGCCGTCGTTAGTCCTCTATCTCTGTTGAAATCAAACCTTCTTGAACGAGGGTTTTGTTGGCCTTTCCGCGGCCACTTGTACATACTCTGATTTTCCACCAGATGTCATAATGTCCTTCTTCTTAGTTGTCCGGTCTCCAATGAGTTTTGTTCAGAACTTGTTCTTAGCTCGTGTGGATAGTCAAAGTCTGAACCCCTTTTATACGGACAGCTGCAGCCTGTTCATTTTCAGGTATAGTCTGGTGAGTTTATCTTCTTCACCCCGTGTTGGTTCAACGTTTCAACCATTTCCCACATGTAGCTAACGCTCCATGCTTTGCTGATCTTGTAGGTGAGGTTATCTTCTCATCTATTGTTGAGGTTGAGGGTTTCAGAGTTTGTAATCATTTCAACGTGTGGACCAAAGTCTCACATCTTCTGGTATGGTATGTTAATTCTTACCCAGTCCTTTTAAGCACTCTGGTTGAAAAGGGTAGTTTCATCACGCTGACAAGCTCTCTGACCTCATTGGCTACTTAATGGGCAACGTATCATCAAAACTATGATCTCGTTAGAAAACTAAAATCACATTCCTACACAGCGTAAAGGATGTAAATCTGACAGACACAGTGGGAAAGCTCTTCAAGTTACAATATTTTCGTTATAACATGTTTATAAAAAAATGGATGACGTCACAAAATAGACATTAATGTTACATAGACCATCCCTCATCATTCCCCACATCCAGATGTTTTGAAATATTGTTCACTTCTGGACAATAGAGTTTTGGGTGGCAAAATGTCTCTGTAAGAAAGCAACATTCCAATCACCACTCCTGAAGACCAAAAATAGTTCCCTGCTGCAAACAATTTACAATTGGCGTGCGGTGTCATATAACCCACACATCATACCTACTTCCCTCTGCGGGTGAGAGGGCTCTGGGGGTCGTGGATCCATTGTAACCTGATCTTTGGATCCTCACAGGAGAGTCATGACACCATGTCAGATGCTTCTCTCGTTTTGTTATTGTTTCATGTTTTGTTATTATTAAACTCACTAACTACACCTGCTTCCTGACTCCCTACGTCTATGTTACATAGGCGCATAACGAGTTTGCTTGTTGGAACTGCACAGGGGAAGTCTAGTTAAACCAAACTTCTAATCCATTCTCCTCTGTTATTATGGGCCCTGCATGCTGTGCAGTAAAGTGCGTCTAGTATGGGGACTGTCTGCATCACACACTCACAAACACATTTCCCTGGGTGCTGTGGAATGATATCTGTCTAATATGGGGACTGTCTGCAACACACACTCACAAACACATTTCCCTGGGTGCTGTGGAATGATATCTGTCTAAGCCATTCTCCTCTGTTATTATGGGCCCTGCATGCTGTGCAGTAAAGTGCGTCTAATATGGGGACTGTCTGCATCACACACTCAAAAACACATTTCCCTGGGTGCTGTGGAATGATATTTGTCTGTTATGGGGCTGTCTGCATCACCGCTCAGGGCCACAATTACTGTAACTAAGAAGAGGAAGGAGGGATGGATGAGAGGAGAAAGGGATAGATATATAGATCTCCTGAACATCTCTAAAACTAAGAACATTATATTTGGTACAAATCATTCAATAAGCTCTAGACCTCAGCTGAATCTGGTAATGAATGGTGCGACTGTTGAACAAGTTGAGGAGACTAAAATTACTAGGTGTTACCTTAGATTGTAAACTGTCATGGTCAAAACATATAGATTCAATGGTTGTAAAGATGAGGAAAGGTCTGTAATAAAGAGATGCTCTGCTTTTTTTACACCACACTCCACAGAGCAAGTCCTGCAGGATCTAGTTTGGCCTTATCTTGATTAATGTCCAGTCATGTGGTCAAGTGCTGTAAAGAAAGACCTAGTTAATCTGCAGCTGGACCAGAACAGAGGGATACATCTTGTTCTTCATTGTAATCAGAGGGCTGATATAAATACTATGCTGTCAGTCTCTTTGGCGAAGAGTTGAGGAGAGACTGACTAGATCATGTCTTCTTTTAATAAGAAACATTAATGTGCTAAAAATTCCACATTGTTTCCATAGTCAATTTACGCACAGCTCTGACACACACAAACTTACCCCACCAGACATGCCACCAGGGGTCTTTTCATAGTCCCCAAATCCAAGAAAGCATACACTAAAAATGTTTTAAAATTGAAACTTTATTTAACCAGGCAAGTCAGTTAAGAACAAATTCTTATTTACAATGACGGCCTACCGGGAAACATTTGGTTCACTGCCTTATTCAAGGGCAGAACGACAGATTTTTACGTTGTCAGCTCGGGGATTCAATCCTGCAACCTTTCAGTTACTGGCCCGAACTCTCTAACCACTAAGCTACAGGCTAACATTAAGCAATGCAGGTGATCAAAGAAATGCAGTTTTCTCTCAGTGTCTCCCACTACAGCTATCCATATTGGTCATGCAAATAACTCGTTAAAGACACCAGTCCAATGATGTATTATTATTGACATTAAACTTTCTTTAGATATTATCAGCTTTCCCTCCCTATGGGTGATGTTAGCTCGAAGAATAATCAGCTGTACCTCCCTATGGGTGATGTTAGCTCGAAGAATAATCAGCTGTACCTCCCTATGGGTGATGTTAGCGCTAAGAATAATCAGCTGTACCTCCCTATGGGTGATGTTAGCGCTAAGAATAATCAGCTGTACCTCCCTATGGGTGATGTTAGCTCTAATAATAATCAGCTGTACCTCCCTATGGGTGATGTTAGCTCTAATACTAATCAGCTGTACCTCCCTATGGGTGATGTTAGCTCTAATACTAATCAGCTGTACCTCCCTATGGGTGATGTTAGCTCTAATACTAATCAGCTGTACCTCCCTATGGGTGATGTTAGCTCTAATACTAATCAGCTGTACCTCCCTATGGGTGATGTTAGCTCTAATACTAATCAGCTGTACCTCCCTATGGGTGATGTTAGCTCTAATACTAATCAGCTGTACCTCCCTATGGGTGATGTTAGCTCTAATACTAATCAGCTGTACCTCCCTATGGGTGATGTAAGCGATGTTAGCTAATAATTCCAGACACAGTAAATCATACTACCATAGGCAGTATGTTCAGACCAGATCTATCCATCCATCCAGATTATTATTATGTTTGGGTATTTCATAAGGATCCCCATTGCAACAGCTGCAGATACTTTTCCTGTTGTCCACACAGAACATGAAACATCACATAATGCAGAACATCAATAGACAAGAACCACTCAATGAGAGAAGTTCAAACATTTAAAAACATCACACACAGCCTACTTAAATCAATACATACACACAGAATCTCCTAAGTCAAATAGAGGAGAGGCGTTGTGCCATAAGGTGTTGCTTCATCTGTTTTTGAGCAATATGAGAAGGAAGGGAGTTCCTTGAAATAATGGCTCAATATAATTGGGGTGGCAGGTAGCCTAGTGGTTACCTGCCACCCAGCCTCACATGTCTGGCAGCTTCATTAAATAGTACCCGCAAAACACAAGTCTCAACGTCAACAGTGAAGAGGCGACTCCGTTATGCTGGCTTTCTAGGCAGAGTTCCTCTGTCCAGTGTCTGTTCTTTTGTCCATTTTAATTTTACATTTTTATTGGCCAGTCTGAGATATGGCTTTTTCTTTCCAACTCTGCCTGGAAGACCAGCATCCCAGAGTCGCCTCTTCACTGTTGACGTTGAGACTGGTGTTTTGAGGGTACTATTTAATGAAGCTGCCAGACATGTGAGGCATCTTTTTCTCAAACTAGACACTTTAATATACTTGTCCTCTTGCTCAGTTGTGCTCCGGGGCCTCCCACTCCTCTTTCTATTCTGGTTAGAGACAGTTTGCGCTTTTCTGTGAAGGGAGTAGTACACAGCATTGTACGAGACCTTCAGTTTCTTGGCAATTTCTCGCAAGGAATAGCCTTCATTTCTCAGAACAAAAATAGACTGACGAGTTTCAGAAGAAAGGTCCTTGTTTCGGGCCATTTTGAGCCTGTAATCGAACAAACAAATGCAGATGCTCCAGATACTCAATTAGTCTAAAGAAGGACAGTTTTATTGCTTCTTTAATCAGGACAACAGTTTTCAGCTGTGCTAACATAATTGCAAAAGGGTTTTCTAATGATCAATTAGACATTTAAAATGATGAACTTGATTTAGCTAACATAACGTGCTATTGGAACACAGGAGTGATGGTTGCTGATAATGGGCCTCTGTACGCCTATGTAGATATTCCATTAAAAATCAGCCGTTTCCAGCTACAATAGTCATTTACAACATTAACAATGTCTACACTGTATTTCTGATCAATTTGATGCTATTTTACTGGACAGAAATGTGCTTTTCTTTCAAAACCTAGGACATTTCTAAGTGACCCCAAACTTTTGAATGGTAGTGTATGTGGATGGTATCTAACCATCATTGGTTGATCAATTCCACGGTGCGTTGCTCGATTGCGTTTAACTGGGCTGTGGTCAGTATGACAGAACGCTGTTCAACTTTTAAAGGCCCTGTTTCACATTAGCACCCAGCCAAACAATAACCTGTAGAGCATATAGCTATGTTTCAATCTGATATGTCACCTTTTTTTGGGGGGTGGATATTGGAGATAAAATCGATTATATGCCGCAAGTGAAGCATAAAAAGACACAAAAAGAAAAATAATATAATGTTGTCCTTGCTTGAAGTAGAAATAGGTGAACAGTTTTGGAACACTGAGTCATTGACTGCCTGGCTGTACCAGGTGGCTGTGTTACGGATTTCTTTTGACCATAAGGCACCGGACTACAGCCATATTGTTTTGAACCTTAGCTACAAGCTATTTAGTCATTGTTAGCGGCCTTTACCTTCTGCACAGCTAGCTAGCACCCACCGAGTTACCTAGTTCCGAAGCTATCCCTGAGGCCACCTCCAGGCCTACTCAGTTGTTCACCTGGACTCCACCCAAACACGGCTAGAACACACTACTCCACCGGATCCTTGCCGTAAGCTCTGGACCTTGGCACCGGATAACTGCTGCTACCGAGTGGGTATAGTGGCTAATGCCTCTGCCCCGAAGCTAGCACCAGTTAGCCGTGAGCCAGGCGCATCTCCCGGATAGAAAACTAAATTACTACAACTACAATACCTCTTTCGACACCTGGCTTGGATCCGTAGTCGATACGGCACCCCGCCGCACCACCACGACAGGTCTGCCGACGAATACTCCATCTGCTGTGCCTTCAACCGGCCTCCGTCGGACCAGATGCTAGCCTACTACTACTAGCCCCGGGTTACTAACTTTAAACGCCGCATGCTAGCGTAGTAACGACTACTCCGCGGCTTCCCTGTTCCTTCTATTGCTGCCCCCTGGACCCTATGATCACTTGGCTACATAGCGGATGCCCGCTGGACTGTCCATTAATCACGGTACTCAATTCTGTTTATATATTTATTTGTTTTTATTTATTTATTATTTATTTTTTGTTTGTTTATCTGCCGGCCCCAGGCGCGAACTCAGGCTCTGTGTGTAGTTAACCGACCCTCTGCCCAATCTTCGCCATTTTGCCTGTTGTTGTTTTAGCCGATTAGCTGTTGTTGTTGTCTTAGCTAGCTCTCCAAATCAACACTTGTGATTAATTTATGCCTCGCTGTATGTCTCTCTCATATGTCAATATGCCTTTTATACTGTTGTTTAGGTTAGTTATCATTGTTTTAGTTTAATGCGGAGCCCCTAGTTCCACTCATTATACCTCTGATACCTCATTTGTCCCACCTCCCACACATGCGGTGACCTCACCCATTATAACCAGCTTATCCAGAGATACAACCTCTCTTATCATCACTCAGTGCCTGGGCTTGCCCCCACTGTACACGCACCCCACCATACCCCTGTCTGCACATTATGCCCTGAATCTATTCTACCACGCCCAAAAATCTGCTCCTCTTATTTTTTGTCCCCAACGCTCTAGGCGACCAGTTTTGATAACCTTTAGGCGAACCCTCATCCTACTCCTCCTCTGTTCCTCGGGTGATGTGGAGGTAAACCCAGGCCCCACGTGTCCCCAGGCACCCTCATTTGTTGACTTCTGTTTCATGCATGTCAACATCTGAAGCCTCCTCCGTAAGTTTGTTTTACTCACTGCTTTAGCACACTCTGCTAACCCTGATGTCCTTGCCGTGTCTGAATCCTGGCTTAGGAAGGCCACCAACAATTCTGAGATTTCCATACCCAGCTACAACATTTTCCGTCAAGATAGAACTGCCAAAGGGGGAGGAGTTGCAATCTACTGCAGAGAGAGCCTGCAAAGTTCTGTCATACTTTCCAGGTCTATACCCAAACAGTTTGAACTTCTAATTTTAAATATTAACCTCTCCAGAAATAAGTCTCTCACTGTTGCCGCCTGCTATCGACCCCCCTCCACTCCAAGCTGTGCCCTGGACACCATTTGTGAATTGATCGCCCCCCATCTAGCTTCAGAGTTCATTCTGTTAGGTGACCTAAACTGGGATATGCTTATCACCCCGGCAGTCCTACAATCTGAGCTACATGCCCTCAATCTCACACAAATCATCAAGGAACCCACCAGGTACAACCCCATATCCGTTAACATAGGCACCCTCATAGACATTATCCTGACCAACTTGCCCTCCAAATACATCTCCGCTGTTTTCAATCAGGATCTCAGCGATCACTGCCTCATTGCCTGTATCCGCTACGGGTCCGCGGTCAAACGACCACCCCTCATCACTGTCAAACGATCCCTAAAACACTTCTGCGAGCAGGCCTTTCTAATCGACCTGGCCCGGGTATCCTGGAAGGATATTGATCTCATCCCATCAGCCCTTGGTCCACTCCAGACCTGACTGCCCTTGACCAGCACAAAAACATCCTGTGGCGGACTGCAATAGCATTGAATAGTCCCCACGATATGCAACTGTTCAGGGAAGTCAGGAACCAATACACGCAGTCAGTCAGGAAAGCAAAGGCTAGCTTTTTCAAGCAGAAATTTGCATCCAGTAGCTCTAACTCCAAAAAGTTTTGTGACACTGCATAGTCCATGGAGAACAAGAGCACCTCTTCCCAGCTGCCCATTGCACTGAGGCTAGGTAACACGGTCACCGCTGATAAATCTATGATAATCGAAAAATTTCAATAAGCATTTCTCAACGGCTGGCCATGCCTTCCTCCTGGCTACTCCAACCCCAGCCAACATCCCCCCCGCGCAGCTACTCGCCCAAGCCTCTCCAGCTTCTCCTTCACCCAAATCCAGACAGCTGATGTTCTGAAAGAGCTGCAAAAACTGGACCTGTACAAATCAGCTGGGATAGACAATCTGGACCCTCTCTTTCGAAAACTATCCGCCGCCATTGTTGCAACCCCTATTACCAGCCTGTTCAACCTCTCTTTCGTATCGTCCGAGATTTAGAGCTACAGTATGCAAGTTTTTTGGTAACATATCTTTTGTGATGTCACCATAATGTTCTCACCAGACTGTTCCCACAACCTAATGAAACATTCTGGGAACCTTTAAAGAACAGATTAAATGTTTTCTTGGAACTGCTTTGCAACATCAAGCAAATGTTTTATGCAAACATTCTATAATCATCAGCATGGCTTGATAGTTTTTGTGTTATGAGAACATTTGCTGCGACCTAACGAATGTTCTGAGAACGTTTACAAAACCAATTTTGGTTTGCTGGGCCCACTGTAACAAAATAATGCACTATTTTGTTTATTTCCGATCCAATACCCGGAGCTTTGAAGACAAGGATTCAGTGAAAACCAACATGTATTATAACAAATTGTTTTGCACTGACGTCAGTGTTGTTGTTTTGTTTTTGTTGTCACATCATTAGGCTTGTGATTTTTTTAATTCACAAGGAATTGTAAAGCAGTCATGCTGACTCACAGAGAGATAGGGGTGGGAGAGAGAGAGAGAGAGAGAGAGCGAGAGAGCGAGAGAGAGAGAGAGAGCGAGAGAGAGCGAGAGAGAGAGAACGAGAGAGAGAGAGAGACAGAGCGAGAGAGAGATACATGAGAGAAAGAGAGAGAGAGAAAGAGAGAGAGAAAGAGATCTGCATGTCAAGGACTTTTGTCTCTCACGTCCTGACCTCTGTTCGACAGTCTCCTCATCTCATATTTAGCTTGAACGAAAGTATTTGCCAAGCCAAATCTCCTGAACTGAATGATTAATATTTCATATTAGCGAAAATAGCTGCGAGGGATTTGAAGAGAATCAATTTATAGTGGAAAATATCACCAGCTGTTGGCAATTGTCTCCGTCCCTCTGTCCCTTGAGTTTCACATTCATATTCAACATCAAATAATGTTTTTTTTCTCACAATGTGGTATAATAGACGAAACCAAGAGATACATTCACGGGACAAATCACAATGGTTTGATCTGGGGCTTTAATGTACCATTTTCATCTCATTGAGCCTTAACCCTACATAATATAAGCTGTATTCTCTCACATTTTACAGATCAATTAACACTGACCGCTGTGTGCGTGTGTGCGTGTGTGTGTGTGTGTGTGTGTGTGTGTGCGTGTGTGTGTGCGTGTGTGTGTGTGTGTGCGTGTCTGTGTGTGCGTGTGTGCGTGTGCGTGTGTGTGTGCGTGTGTGCGTGTGTGTGTGCGTGCGTGTGTGTGTGCATGTGCGTGTGTGTGTGCGTGTGTGCATGTGTGTCTGTGTGTGCGTGTGTGCATGTGCGTCTGTGTGTGCGTGTGTGCGTGCGTGTGCGTGCGTGTGCGTGCATGTGTGTGCGTGCGCGTGTGCGTGCGTGCGTACGTGCGCGCGTGTGTGTGCGTGTGTGACTATATTGAGTTGCACCCCTTTTTTCCCTCAGAACAGCCTCTATTCGGCGAGGGCATGGACTCTGCAAGGTGTCAAAAGCGTTCCACAGGGATGCTGGGTCATGTTGAACCCAATACTCCCCACAGTTTTGTCAAGTTGGTTGGATGTCCTTTGGGTGGTGGACCATTCTTGATACACACAGGAAACTGTTGAGTGTGAAAAACCCAGCAGTGTTGCAGTTCTTGACACAAACCGGCACACCTTGCACCAACTACCATACCCCATTCAAAAGCATATTTTGTCTTTACCCTCTGATTGGCACACATACACAATCCATGTCTCAATTGTCTCAAGGCTTAAAAATCCTTCTTTAACCTGTCTCCTCCCCTTCATCTACACTGATTGAAATAGATTTAACAAGTTACATCAATGAAGGATAATACATTTCACCTGGATTCACCTGGTCAGTCTATGTCATGGAGAGAGAGCAGGTGTCCTTAATGTTTTGTATGTTCAGTGTACAGTGATCTCCAAAAGTATTGGGACAGTGCCACATGTGTTGTTGTTTTGACTTTGTACTCCAGAACTTTGGATTTGAAATGATACAATTGTGAGGTTAAAGAGCAGACTGTCAGCTTTAATTTGAGGGGATTTTCATCCATATCGGGTGAACCGTTTAGAAATTACAGCAATTTTTGTACATAGTCCCTCCATTTTAGGGGACCAAAAGTATCGGGACAAATTCACGTTGTGTATTAAATCCTAAGAGTATCAATTTAAGTAACTTAATAAAAAATCCCCATCAAAATCGAGATATCTGGTTTTACTCCATCAATCCACCTCATCCTCCCTTGTCAGCATTTCGCTTCTGTGGTGGAAGGTGGCAAAGCTACAATGGTGTTAGTCAGAACATGAGACATCTTCTCACAAAAAACATCTATATCCTCCGAATGATTTGGCCTGTAAAACTAATATGATCACTCTGGTCAAAGAGGACACACACAACGTTGTCCTCCCTTTTACTCATCTGAAGGTAACCCATACAAACAAATGGAACAACAAAAAATAAGGGGCTGAGCTTTCTTATACCTCCTAGATGTAGGGGAGACCTTATTCCTTTTTTTTTGCCATTTATGTCACGACTTCCACCGAAGTCGTTCCTCTCCTTGTTCGGGTGGTGTTCGGGGTGGTGTTCGGGGTGGTGTTCGGGGGTGTTCAGTGTTCGGTGTGGTGTTCGGGGCAGTGTTCGGGGGCGGTGTTCGGGTGGTGTTCAGGGGGTGTTCAGTGTTCGGGGCAGTGTTCGGGCGGTGTTCGGGGTGGTGTTCAGGGCAGTGTTCGGGCAGTGTTCGGGGCAGTGTTCAGGGCGGTGTTCGGGTGGTGTTCGGGCGGTGTTCGGGGTGGTGTTCGGGGGTGTGGTGTGTTCGGGGTGGTGTCCCTCTTCCCACTGGGATTCTCTGCCTCTAACCCTATTACAGGGGCTGAGTCACTGGCTTACTGGGGCTCTCTCTTGCCGTCCCTGGAAGGGGTGCGTCACCTGAGTGGGTTGATTCACTGATGTGGTCATCCTGTCTGGGATGGCGCCCCCCCTTGGGTTGTGCCATGGCGGAGTTCTTCGTGGGCTATACTCAGCCTTGTCTCAGTATGGTAAGTTGGTGGTTGAAGATATCCCTCTAGTGGTGTGGGGGCTGTGATTTGGCAAAGTGGGTGGGGTTATATCCTTCCTGTTTGGCCCTGTCTGGGGGTGTCCTCGGATGGGGCCACAGTGTCTCCTGACCCCTCCTGTCTCAGCCTCCAGTATTTATGCTGCAGTAGTTAATGTGTCGGGGGCTAGGGTCAGTTTGTTATATCTGGAGTACCTCTCCTGTCCTATTCGGTGTCCTGTGTGAATCTAAGTGTGCGTTCTCTAATTCTCTCTTTCTTTCTCTCTCTCTCTCTCTCTCTCTGAGGACCTGAGCCCTAGGACCATGCCCCAGGACTACCTGACATGATGACTCCTTGCTGTCCCCAGTCCACCTGGCCGTGCTGCTGCTCCAGTTTCAACTGTTCTGCCTTATTATTATACGACCATGCTGGTCATTTATGAACATTTGAACATCTTGGCCATGTTCTGTTATAATCTCCACCCGGCACAGCCAGAAGAGGACTGGCCACCCCACATAGCCTGGTTCCTCTCTAGGTTTCTTCCTAGGTTTTGGCCTTTCTAGGGAGTTTTTCCTAGCCACTGTGCTTCTACACCTGCATTGCTTGCTGTTTGGGGTTTTACGCTGGGTTTCTGTACAGCACTTTGAGATATCAGCTGATGTACGAAGGGCTATATAAATCAATTTGATTTGATTTGATTTGTTCGGGGTGGTGTTCGGGGTGGTGTTCGGGGCGGTGTTCGGGGCAGTGTTCGGGGTGGTGTTTGGCGGTCAACGTCACTGGTCTTCTAGCCATCATCGATTCACTTTTCATTTTCCATTTGTTTTGTCTTGTTTTCTTACACACCTGCTTTCCATTTCCATCATTAATTGTTGTGTATTTAAAACCTCTTTGGGGTACCCCCCCTTCTTCTCAATTTCCGCCTGAAGACATACCCTAATCTAACTGCCTGTAGCTCAGGCCCAGAGGCAAGGATATGCATATTCTTGATATCATTTGAAAGGAAACACTCTGAATTTTGTGGAAATGTGAATTGAATTGTAGGAGAATATAGCACAATAGATCTGGTAGAAGAAAATACAAGGAAATAAACATATGTTTTCTGTTTTTTATTGTTGCTGCATCATCTTTCAAATGAACAAGAACAGCCAAACATACAGATAGGATGCTGGGGATGGTTTGAATGAAGAACATAGGATGGCAACAATAGCTGTGCAAAGGATTAGACAGATAACTTCAAAAATGAGCGAGCTACATGACATTGAGCATAAAGTCACCCAGGTGTCCCACACAAATGTACCCAAATGTACCCAGTGGCTGAATTGGTACAGTGATACATTTTGAAGGAAATAACTATATACAAACTACATAAATGCTATTCTAAAATACCCCCAAAATTAATATATATATATATATATATATATATATATATATATATATATATATATATATATATATGAAGAAAATAATTAAATTAAATAATAATAATAAACAAACAAATAACAAGGGTAAATATTTACACATTTTCTATTTACATTATTGACAGTCCTCTACACAACATTGTGCTGCTGGTGCCATGGCCCATAGCAGTCTCTTTCTGCTGTAAAGCAGAGGCTTACTGAACAGGTGGTGCAGGTGATGGGGCATTTCCTGTGACAAAGGGCATAACGACGTCTCCCTACTGTGCCCTTTTTGCCCTGTGGCACATTCATGCCTGCAGAGATGAATCTGGGCAGGTGAACACCACTGGTTGGAGCAGAAGGTGCTGCAGTGGACTTGCTCTAGCTAGCAGGCTCCTGGATGAGCAGCTCCCTGAAGGCTAGCTGTGAGATGGGGGGCTGTCCACAGCTCTTGGCCATTTCCTTCTGGAGGATGAAGGAATTCACCACAGCAATGTCAATGAAATGATAGAAACATGTTTTGTACCATTTCATGGTCTTGTGAAGAACATTGTGGTATCTTATCAGCGCATCTGACAGGTCCACACCTCCCATGCTCTTGTTGTAGTCCTTCACAGCAGCTGGAATGGGGCCATTTTTGTGGTCCATGCCCCGGCACCGTCCTCCACACGCCTGACGACGTGATCTCCACTGAATGACGTGTGGAGACTGGAGCACATGACCACCTCTCTGGTGTCCATCCACTTCACAAAGAGCAGGCCATCTTCACGGATCCATCGCATGGTATCTCGCTCAGCCCGCTTAGGCATGTCGTTCACCTTGGTCTTTGGAAATCCCACCCTGTTGGTACGAATGGTGCCACAAGCCGACACCTCCCGCTTCCTCAGCTCTGTAAACAGGTTAGGGCTTGTGTAGAGTTGTCCACAAGCAGTTTGTAGCCCTTCCCCAGCAGTTGAAAATCCAATAACTCCAAAACGGAATCATAACACAGTCCATTACCGGTAGCAAAACTGTTTTTCCCCTCATAAACAAAAAAATTGCAAGTGTAGGCACATACAGAATCAGCCAAAACAAACAGCTTTTAACCCCATTTGGTTGGTTTGTTACGCATGTATTGTTTGCTGATTCTGGCCTTTGAAGCTACCATCCTCTCATCGATGGACAGGTTCTGGGCGGGCTGAAAATAAGTCTTGCAGGCATCAACGATGCTGGGGTAGAGAGGTTTTATTTTACAGAGCCTATCAAACCTTGGTGTGCCTCTCTTCTTGTCATTCTCCCCATCAACTTCTGGGTCACTGATGTGAAGTGCCCGTGAGATAGTCAGAAACCTTTTACAAGACATGACAGTCATGGGGAAAGGCAGTTGATTGAGAGCTGACATTTTCCAGTAGTCCCTTAGAGTTTTCAACTTCACCAGCCCCATGTAAATGACCATTGAAAAGTAGCAGAAAAGGTCTGACATGGAAATGGCCTTCCATGCCTCTTTCTTTCCTGCCTGCTTCTTAGCCCCGTACTTATTGGTATTCACCACCAGAGAATCAACAACTGACGAGGTGAAAAACAGTTGAAAAAGTTGAAGGGGGCTGTACTTTGCAGTCATGTCTAGTTGAGGTCCTGGCTGCCTTTTGGGTCTAAAAACTGGTGGATTTGGTTCCACATCATCTTCTAACACAGAGTGCCAACGATTCTCTGGCCCTCTGTCTCCTCTCTTCCCCACCTCCTCTTCTTTGTCACTGACTTCACAACTCTAGATGGCCGGGTAGGTGTGGAGCCGTAGACAGCGGGGGTCCGGCTGGATGAACCAGCTTCAGAGGGAGATGGACACCTAGACATTGGTGGCTCAAATTCAGAATCACTGCAACTGTGAAAGATTTAAAAAATCAGTAACAATACTTTCACATATGAGCCCTGTATCAACAAGTAAAATAAACAGATATATATAGAGTACAGGGAACATAATCACTATGGTGAAGTGCTGATCCATTCCAAGTTTATGTATAATGAATTTTAAAAATATATCACACACACAGTATTGCCAATGTGTACTTAACACATTTCATTACAGTTGATATTTTTATTTAATGCAAATAAAATCAAAAATAAAATCAAAAAAATCTCAAATTAATAATATTTCATATTAATTTCAAACAATGACATTAGCATTAGAACTTACCAGAGTTTACGACAAAGGCTGGTCTTCGAACGTATAACCATTACATATTGTTGTTTACCTCAGCTCATTGGCTATCTGCCAAGCTAGATTTCAAGATGATCAGTGGTCATTGGGCCAAAATACAGTCAATCAACAATAGACCGGTCCTACCATTGGTGCGCAATGACGTCATTGATTGGTGTCTTCAAATCAGTTTGTTTCGGTCAATATGTCCCGGGAAAAGAACCATCATGTATGGTTGTGTTAGTAACAACCAGAGGATTGCAATGAAACCAACCATGACTGCATAAACGTTTGTTTAGTGTGTGTAATTACCACAAACGCTTCGTCCAAAGTTGAATGAGACGGAAATCACGACGCAAGCGGTTTACAAATGTTTTGTGTTAAAAATGTATTTTATCAAACAAAACGAACATTCACTGTTCACTTGGCACCAGAGGAAGATCTTCAATGGTAAGCCATTTATTTTATTGTTATTTCTGACTTTCTTGACGCTAATGCTTGGTTGGAAAATGCTAGTAATACTTGTATGTGTGTGTGTGTGTGTGTGTGTGTGTGGCGCCATCCTCAGAAAATCGCATGTTTGCTTTCGCAGTAAGGGCTTTTTGAAATCTGACACAGTGTAATATTAATTAATAAGACGTTTATCTTTTAAATGATGTAAAATACATTACAAGAATGTTTACTATAACGAAGGTGTATTTAACATGTTAGCTCTCTGCAGTTTCACCGGATGTTGGCCTGGTGGGACGTGAGCGTCTCCCCTACCCTAGAGAGGCTAACCCTCTGTTTCCCCCATGTCCTTGTGTGGAATTGTTTGTTTGTAAGTGCTTGTACATTATGTTACTGGTGCGCGTCGGGTTTTGTACCCATGTAGGTTATTTTTGTATTGCCGTGGGTTTTATAATTAAACTGCTCCGGCTATTACCTATCTCTGCCTATCTCTACCTATCTCTGCTCTCCTGCATCTGGCTTCACTGCCACCTGTTCCGCAACCCTTACAATTTATGACCGTGTTATTCAATGTGTTTCTATGAGCTATCGTAGTGAAAATTCAAAATTTTATAAAATAATCAAATGTATACCTAAAGAGGTCCTAAAATTCAAAATCAAATAGCTAAATGATCCATGGTATGACCATCTTTAAACAATTCCATACGTTAGCTTAGTAGGCTATAGTAGTAAAGGCCAAATTCAATATTTTATAAAATACAAGAATCAAATCAAATGTAAAATTCAAAATCAAATGATCCACGGTATGACCATTTTTAAACAACTCCATATGTTAGCCCCCCTCCCCCCCACAGACTTTTAGAGATGAAAATAGTCACAAGTTTAGTATCTGGTCCCATATTCCTAAAAACACAACAATTGCATCAAGCTTTTGACTCTACAGACTTATTGTAAGCATGTGCTGTTTGTTTTGGTGATGTTTCAAATAATTTTGTGCCCAATAGGAAATAATGGTAAATAATGTATTGGTCACACAATAATCTGAAACACAACCAAAACAAACAGCAAATGCATCCAACAAGTGTGTAGAGTGGCAAGCTTGATGTAATCATTGTGTACTAGGACTATGGGATCAAATACTACGCTTTTGACTACTTTAATACACATAAGTGAATTCATTCCAACTTTTGGTCCCCTAAAATGGGGAGTCTATGTACAAAACATGCTGTAAATGTCTAAAAGTTTCACTCTATGGATGAAAATAAACTCAAATTAAAGCTGACAGTCAGCACTTTAACCTCAACGTCATTGTATCATTTCAAATCCAAAGTTCTGGAGTACAGAGACGAAAACAACAACAACAACACGTGTCACTGTCCCAATACTTTAGGAGCTCACTGTATGTAGGCTTTATATATCATTCTCTGTGGGTGTTGTCTTCAGGGATCTATTCACACAGCTGACTGTGGCGATCATCAAATTACACTGGGTTGTTTAAAGATGCTCGAGGTTTGATTGACAATGGTCTGACTGTCACAATGTGGTGATCAAATTACCAAAGTACTGTAAATTGATCAAGGTACTGTAAATTGATCAAGGTACTGTAAATTGACCAAAGTACTGTAAATTGATCAAGGTACTGTAAATTGACCAAAGTACTGTAAATTGATCAAGGTACTGTAAATTGATCAAGGTACTGTAAATTGATCAAGGTACTGTAAATTGACCAAAGTACTGTAAATTGATCAAGGTACTGTAAATTGATCAAGGTACTGTAAATTGACCAAGGTACTGTAAATTGACCAAGGTACTGTACATTGACCAAAGTACTGTAAATTGATCAAGGTACTGTAAATTGACCAAAGTACCCTAAATTGATCAAGGTACTGTACATTCACCAAAGTACCCTAAATAGATCAAGGTACTGTAAATTGACCAAGGTACTGTAAATTGACCAAGGTACTGTAAATTGACCAAGGTACTGTAAATTGATCAAGGTACTGTAAATTGACCAAAGTACTGTAAATTGATCAAGGTAGTGTAAATTGACCAAAGTACCCTAAATAGATCAAGGTACTGTAAATTGACCAAAGTACTGTAAATTGATCAAGGTACTGTAAATTGATCAAGGTACTGTAAATTGATCAAGGTAGTGTAAATTGACCAAAGTACCCTAAATAGATCAAGGTACTGTAAATTGACCAAAGTACTGTAAATTGATCAAGGTACTGTAAATTGATCAAGGTACTGTAAATTGACCAAAGTACTGTAAATTGATCAAGGTCCTGTAAATTGACCAAAGTACTGTAAATTGATCAAGGTACTGTAAATTGATCAAGGTACTGTAAATTGATCAAGGTACTGTAAATTGACCAAAGTACTGTAAATTGATCAAGGTACTGTAAATTGACCAAAGTACCCTAAATTGATCAAGGTGCTGTAAATTGACCAAAGTACTGTAAATTGATCAAGGTACTGTAAATTGACCAAAGTACCCTAAATTGATCAAGGTACTGTAAATTGACCAAAGTACCCTAAATTGATCAAGGTGCTGTAAATTGACCAAAGTACTGTAAATTGATCAAGGTACTGTAAATTGACCAAGGTACTGTAAATTGACCAAAGTACTGTACATTGACCAAATTACTCTAAATTGTGACAGTTTTTAAAATGAATATCTAGGCCCATATTTGGTCGTATATTTCCGATAAAGGTTTGATTGAGTAAAACTTACACAGTAGCCTAATTAACCAATCAAAAAGTTAACTTGTATAAGGTTATCAATATTACAAGCTAGGTAATGGGAATGGGAACATTACATACATATATATTTGGAGTAATACATAGATGTGTCTCAGTTTAAAATGAAATTGGCCCTCTAGAACATATTGATATCAGAATAGCAATTGGCTGAGATCGGGAATCGACATGAAATCGAACTCAAGAAGCAGGAGACTGCACGCCGCCTGCGCCCCTTGTCGTTGATTGAATGGTTTCAGCACCACAGAGTTTTGAACAAGCTCGACAGCGTTCCTCACCACTCCGCCCAGTCGTCCTCAATCAGACAGCACCAAGTTGAGTTTCTTATTCGCTCATAGTTTCAACAGAGACGATCCGTGAAGGGGATAAAACCAACTGTCACTAGTTCACCTAAATTCCAAGTCTTGAATACTTCCCCGAAGAGGTTTATATGCGACAGAAAATATGAACACAGCTTCCATAGACTCCACTTGTCAGTGCCAGTATTCGTTCACTGACAAAATCCTCTGGGAACGGGATGATACACTAGGAGAGCCGGTTGAGGAATTTAAGAAAAGCTAAAAACAGAAGTTGTGGTCTTTGACTGCGTTAAAGATGTAGCCTACATAATGAAAATATAAATCAATTCGTGAGATTTATGTGGGATCCTGCAATAAGCATTTTCATCACTTTAAAGTTTGCTGTCTCCAGTGCTTTTAACATCTGAACGGGATCCACTGCTTGATTCTGCTGCTGAGTCTACTGTTTTCTCCGAATATTCAGGAGAATCAAATGCGAGTTATTACAATATACTCAGTCACTCTAAAAACAATAATTTTCTTGCCTCACTGATATTGTGAATTGTTCATATTATTTTGAATATTTTCAGACAGTTATTGCAGGCAACGCCAAACGAAAACGAATATCATAACATGCAATGTGTGTAGGCTAATTGAGGAGACCGATTCCATTTGAGGCTATGTGAATAAAGGTGAATTTATGCACAAAATCGCAGATCCTGAAGCAAAGACACGGAAACATGCAGAGATCTCGCGTTGAATTGTAAGAAATTAGGAGGGGAAACTCACCATTGACGGATATAATCCGAAGACCGTGATTGAAAGCACCGGGTACAGGACACTCAACAGAACACGCATTCTGTCTGTCTTGAGGCAGTTACACTTTTCTCGCTTATTGCGGGACTGCGTCTGCGTCGCTACCGGTGTAGGCTGTGCCCGCCACTGTTCCGAGCGCTCCAACAGAAGAAAACGGATAGATCCACGATCATTCCCACCCACAGCTCCGCGGACTCTGGCGTGAAGCCAATACAGAAAGTGATGCTCGGTCTCATTAAAACTGACACCATAGATAAAAGTTTCTGCCAGGGGACGAGACAGACCTACGAGACTGCATGGGAGTCACACAACAGATGTGGCATCATGTGTTGTGTGTCCTGGGTGTTGGGGAGAAATGTTTGTTGATGTCGATCAGTTCCAGGACCTGCCACTCCTCACGCAGTGCCGAGAGAAAAGGCAAAAGAACAGACAACAGTTACAAACGCACACCTCCCACTGTGAAAGGATAGGATTTAGAGCTTTAATTACCCGATCAAGACACCACTTGTACACATTTACATTTATACATAAAATGCACTTGAATTGTTAACGAATAAAGGTGCATGACAAACTGTACTGGATGTACAGTAATACACCATATTGAAATGCATGAAACCTATGAAATATGAAGTGGTAAATACTCATTTCTTAGCATTACAATTTTTACAATGTGAAATTTGCTGCATTGCTGCCAGAAGTGGGATTGACAGTAGAATGACAGAAATGATGATGTGATGACTTCTTGGTGCCTACCGGTACCAGGGTTAAACCTCATCTACAGTACCATAGACCTCATTTTCAGTACCATAGACCTCATCTACAGTACCATAGACCTCATCTTCAGTACCATAGACCTCATCTACAGTACCATAGACCTCATCTACAGTACCATAGACCTCATCTACAGTACCATAGACCTCATCTACAGTACCATAGACCTCATCTACAGTACCATAGACCTCATCTACAGTACCATAGACCTCATCTACAGTACCATAGACCTCATCTACAGTACCATAGACCTCATCTACAGTACCATAGACCTCATCTTCAGTACCATAGACCTCATCTTCAGTACCATAGACCTCATCTTCAGTACCATAGACCTCATCTACAGTACCATAGACCTCATCTACAGTACCATAGACTTAGACCTCATCTACAATAACAGGATTAGACCTCATCTCACAGTTTAGGGTTACCAGACTGAGTGTTGTATAGGGTTAGGGTTACCAGACTGAGTGTTGTATAGGGTTACCAGACTGAGTGTTGTATAGGGTTACCAGACTGAGTGTTGTATAGGGTCACCAGACTGAGTGTTGTATAGGGTTACCAGACTGAGTGTTGTATAGGGTTACCAGACTGAGTGTTGTATAGGGTTAGGGTTACCAGACTGAGTGTTGTATAGGGTCACCAGACTGAGTGTTGTATAGGGTTAGGGTTACCAGACTGAGTGTTGTATAGGGTTACCAGACTGAGTGTTGTATAGGGTTACCAGACTGAGTGTTGTATAGGGTTACCAGACTGAGTGTTGTATAGGGTTACCAGACTGAGTGTTGTATAGGGTTACCAGACTGAGTGTTGTATAGGGTCACCAGACTGAGTGTTGTATAGGGTTACCAGACTGAGTGTTGTATAGGGTTACCAGACTGAGTGTTGTATAGGGTTACCAGACTGAGTGTTGTATAGGGTTGCCAGACTGAGTGTTGTATAGGGTTACCAGACTGAGTGTTGTATAGGGTCACCAGACTGAGTGAGGTATAGGGTTAGGGTTACCAGACTGAGTGTTGTAAAGGGTTACCAGACTGAGTGTTGTATAGGGTTACCAGACTGAGTGCTGTATAGGGTTACCAGACTGAGTGTTGTATAGGGTTACCAGACTGAGTGTTGTATAGGGTTACCAGACTGAGTGTTGTATAGGGTTACCAGACTATGTGTTGTATAGGGTTAGGATTACCAGACTGAGTGTTGTATAGGGTTACCAGACTGAGTGTTGTATAGGGTTACCAGACTGAGTGCTGTATAGGGTTACCAGACTGAGTGTTGTATAGGGTTACCAGACTGAGTGTTGTATAGGGTTACCAGACTGAGTGTTGTATAGGGTTACCAGACTGAGTGTTGAATAGGGTCACCAGACTGAGTGTTGTATAGGGTTACCAGACTGAGTGTTGTATAGGGTTACCAGACTGAGTGTTGTATAGGGTTACCAGACTGAGTGTTGTATAGGGTTACCAGACTGAGTGTTGTATAGGGTCACCAGACTGAGTGTTGTATAGGGTCACCAGACTGAGTGTTGTATAGGGTTAGGGTTACCAGACTGAGTGTTGTATAGGGTCACCAGACTGAGTGTTGTATAGGGTCACCAGACTGAGTGTTGTATAGGGTTACCAGACTGAGTGTTGTATAGGGTTACCAGACTGAGTGTTGTATAGGGTTAGGGTTACCAGACTGAGTGTTGTATAGGGTCACCAGACTGAGTGTTGTATAGGGTTAGGGTTACCAGACTGAGTGTTGTATAGGGTTACCAGACTGAGTGTTGTATAGGGTTACCAGACTGAGTGTTGTATAGGGTCACCAGACTGAGTGTTGTATAGGGTTACCAGACTGAGTGTTGTATAGGGTTACCAGACTGAGTGTTGTATAGGGTTACCAGACTGAGTGTTGTATAGGGTTGCCAGACTGAGTGTTGTATAGGGTTACCAGACTGAGTGTTGTATAGGGTCACCAGACTGAGTGTTGTATAGGGTTAGGGTTACCAGACTGAGTGTTGTATAGGGTTACCAGACTGAGTGTTGTATAGGGTTACCAGACTGAGTGCTGTATAGGGTTACCAGACTGAGTGTTGTATAGGGTTACCAGACTGAGTGTTGTATAGGGTTACCAGACTGAGTGTTGTATAGGGTTACCAGACTATGTGTTGTATAGGGTTAGGATTACCAGACTGAGTGTTGTATAGGGTTACCAGACTGAGTGTTGTATAGGGTTACCAGACTGAGTGCTGTATAGGGTTACCAGACTGAGTGTTGTATAGGGTTACCAGACTGAGTGTTGTATAGGGTTACCAGACTGAGTGTTGTATAGGGTTACCAGACTGAGTGTTGTATAGGGTTACCAGACTGAGTGTTGTATAGGGTTGCCAGACTGAGTGTTGTATAGGGTTACCAGACTGAGTGTTGTATAGGGTCACCAGACTGAGTGTTGTATAGGGTTAGGGTTACCAGACTGAGTGTTGTATAGGGTCACCAGACTGAGTGTTGTATAGGGTCACCAGACTGAGTGTTGTATAGGGTTAGGGTTACCAGACTGAGTGTTGTATAGGGTCACCAGACTGAGTGTTGTATAGGGTTAGGGTTACCAGACTGAGTGTTGTATAGGGTTACCAGACTGAGTGTTGTATAGGGTTACCAGACTGAGTGTTGTATAGGGTTACCAGACTGAGTGTTGTATAGGGTTACCAGACTGAGTGTTGTATAGGGTTGCCAGACTGAGTGTTGTATAGGGTCACCAGACTGAGTGTTGTATAGGGTTAGGGTTACCAGACTGAGTGTTGTATAGGGTTACCAGACTGAGTGTTGTATAGGGTTACCAGACTGAGTGCTGTATAGGGTTACCAGACTGAGTGTTGTATAGGGTTACCAGACTGAGTGTTGTATAGGGTTACCAGACTGAGTGTTGTATAGGGTTACCAGACTATGTGTTGTATAGGGTTAGGATTACCAGACTGAGTGTTGTATAGGGTTACCAGACTGAGTGTTGTATAGGGTTACCAGACTGAGTGCTGTATAGGGTTACCAGACTGAGTGTTGTATAGGGTTACCAGACTGAGTGTTGTATAGGGTTACCAGACTGAGTGTTGTATAGGGTTACCAGACTGAGTGTTGTATAGGGTTACCAGACTGAGTGTTGTATAGGGTTACCAGACTGAGTGCTGTATAGGGTTACCAGACTGAGTGTTGTATAGGGTTACCAGACTGAGTGTTGTATAGGGTTACCAGACTGAGTGTTGTATAGGGTTACCAGACTATGTGTTGTATAGGGTTAGGATTACCAGACTGAGTGTTGTATAGGGTTACCAGACTGAGTGTTGTATAGGGTTACCAGACTGAGTGCTGTATAGGGTTACCAGACTGAGTGTTGTATAGGGTTACCAGACTGAGTGTTGTATAGGGTTGCCAGACTGAGTGTTGTATAGGGTTACCAGACTGAGTGTTGTATAGGGTCACCAGACTGAGTGTTGTATAGGGTTACCAGACTGAGTGTTGTATAGGGTCACCAGACTGAGTGTTGTATAGGGTCACCAGACTGAGTGTTGTATAGGGTTAGGGTTACCAGACTGAGTGTTGTATAGGGTCACCAGACTGAGTGTTGTATAGGGTCACCAGACTGAGTGTTGTATAGGGTTACCAGACTGAGTGTTGTATAGGGTTACCAGACTGAGTGTTGTATAGGGTCACCAGACTGAGTGTTGTATAGGGTTACCAGACTGAGTGTTGTATAGGGTTACCAGACTGAGTGTTGTATAGGGTTACCAGACTGAGTGTTGTATAGGGTTAGGGTTACCAGACTGAGTGTTGTATAGGGTCACCAGACTGAGTGTTGTATAGGGTTAGGGTTACCAGACTGAGTGTTGTATAGGGTTAGGGTCACCAGACTGAGTGTTGTATAGGGTTAGGGTCACCAGACTGAGTGTTGTATAGGGTTAGGGTCACCAGACTGAGTGTTGTATAGGGTTAGGGTCACCAGACTGAGTGTTGTATAGGGTTACCAGACTGAGTGTTGTATAGGGTTACCAGACTGAGTGTTGTATAGGGTTACCAGACTGAGTGTTGTATAGGGTTAGGGTTACCAGACTGAGTGTTGTATAGGGTCACCAGACTGAGTGTTGTATAGGGTTACCAGACTGAGTGTTGTATAGGGTTACCAGACTGAGTGTTGTATAGGGTTACCAGACTGAGTGTTGTATAGGGTTACCAGACTGAGTGTTGTATAGGGTTACCAGACTGAGTGTTGTATAGGGTTACCAGACTGAGTGTTGTATAGGGTTACCAGACTGAGTGTTGTATAGGGTTACCAGACTGAGTGTTGTATAGGGTTACCAGACTGAGTGTTGTATAGGGTTGCCAGACTGAGTGTTGTATAGGGTTACCAGACTGAGTGTTGTATAGGGTTACCAGACTGAGTGCTGTATAGGGTTACCAGACTGAGTGTTGTATAGGGTTACCAGACTGAGTGTTGTATAGGGTTACCAGACTGAGTGTTGTATAGGGTTACCAGACTATGTGTTGTATAGGGTTAGGATTACCAGACTGAGTGTTGTATAGGGTTACCAGACTGAGTGTTGTATAGGGTTACCAGACTGAGTGTTGTATAGGGTTACCAGACTGAGTGTTGTATAGGGTTACCAGACTGAGTGTTGTATAGGGTTACCAGACTGAGTGTTGTATAGGGTTAGGGTTACCAGACTGAGTGTTGTATAGGGTTACCAGACTGAGTGTTGTATAGGGTCACCAGACTGAGTGTTGTATAGGGTCACTAGACTGAGTGTTGTATAGGGTTAGGGTTACCAGACTGAGTGTTGTATAGGGTCACTAGACTGAGTGTTGTATAGGGTCACCAGACTGAGTGTTGTATAGGGTTACCAGACTGAGTGTTGTATAGGGTTACCAGACTGAGTGTTGTATAGGGTCACCAGACTGAGTGTTGTATAGGGTTACCAGACTGAGTGTTGTATAGGGTTACCAGACTGAGTGTTGTATAGGGTCACCAGACTGAGTGTTATATAGGGTTACCAGACTGAGTGTTGTATAGGGTCACCAGACTGAGTGTTATATAGGGTTACCAGACTGAGTGTTGTATAGGGTCACCAGACTGAGTGTTGTGTAGGGTCACCAGACTGAGTGTTGTATAGGGTTACCAGACTGAGTGTTGTATAGGGTCACCAGACTGAGTGTTGTATAGGGTTACCAGACTGAGTGTTGTATAGGGTTACCAGACTGAGTGTTGTATAGGGTCACCAGACTGAGTGTTGTATAGGGTTACCAGACTGAGTGTTATATAGGGTTACCAGACTGAGTGTTATATAGGGTTACCAGACTGAGTGTTGTATAGGGTCACCAGACTGAGTGTTGTATAGGGTTAGGGTTACCAGACTGAGTGTTATATAGGGTTAGGGTTACCAGACTGAGTGTTGTATAGGGTTAGGGTTACCAGACTGAGTGTTATATAGGGTTACCAGACTGAGTGTTATATAGGGTTACCAGACTGAGTGTTGTATAGGGTCACCAGACTGAGTGTTGTATAGGGTCACCAGACTGAGTGTTGTATAGGGTTACCAGACTGAGTGTTGTATAGGGTCACCAGACTGAGTGTTATATAGGGTTACCAGACTGAGTGTTGTATAGGGTCACCAGACTGAGTGTTGTATAGGGTTACCAGACTGAGTGTTGTATAGGGTCACCAGACTGAGTGTTGTATAGGGTTAGGGTTACCAGACTGAGTGTTGTATAGGGTCACCAGACTGAGTGTTGTATAGGGTTAGGGTTACCAGACTGAGTGTTGTATAGGGTTACCAGACTGAGTGTTGTATAGGGTCACCAGACTGAGTGTTGTATAGGGTTACCAGACTGAGTGTTGTATAGGGTTGCCAGACTGAGTGTTGTATAGGGTTACCAGACTGAGTGTTGTATAGGGTTACCAGACTATGTGTTGTATAGGGTTAGGATTACCAGACTGAGTGTTGTATAGGGTTACCAGACTGAGTGTTGTATAGGGTTACCAGACTGAGTGCTGTATAGGGTTACCAGACTGAGTGTTGTATAGGGTTACCAGACTGAGTGTTGTATAGGGTTACCAGACTGAGTGTTGTATAGGGTTACCAGACTGAGTGTTGTATAGGGTTACCAGACTGAGTGTTGTATAGGGTTGCCAGACTGAGTGTTGTATAGGGTTACCAGACTGAGTGTTGTATAGGGTCACCAGACTGAGTGTTGTATAGGGTTAGGGTTACCAGACTGAGTGTTGTATAGGGTTACCAGACTGAGTGTTGTATAGGGTTACCAGACTGAGTGTTGTATAGGGTTACCAGACTGAGTGTTGTATAGGGTTACCAGACTGAGTGTTGTATAGGGTTACCAGACTGAGTGTTGTATAGGGTTACCAGACTGAGTGTTGTATAGGGTTACCAGACTATGTGTTGTATAGGGTTAGGATTACCAGATGGATATGACAGAGAGATATCCATTTATTTTCCTTCTTATCACCTTTCTCTCTCTATCTCCCCTTTTTCTCTTGATTCTCTTTCATCCTCTCTTTCTCTTGATCTCTCCCTTCTCGAAATGTCCACATTCATTCTGCACACCTCCCTCTGTCTCCGTTTCTCTGCTTCTGTCCTCTTCTCACACAATCTGAAAGACAGCACCTTGGTTGAATCCCAACTGTGTTTTTCTATCATGTCTTCTCCACAGTTGAACACACATCAGAGTCAGTCATGTTCACCAACTCCTTTTTACGCATAATAAGGTGGTCAGAACGTGCATAGGATCTGGGTGTGGCTCGGGTTTGTTTGGGGAGTGGTTGACTGGTTTGGGGCTAGGGGGGTCACTGGTGGTGCTGTGTTATGGGTGTAGGTCTTCTTGGTGTGGATCCTCTTGGTGCAGGGGGTTGGTCCCGCAGTTCTGGGAGGGTGTCTAGCCTGTCGGTGCGGGGTGTCAGTTTCTCTGTTGCTCCTGTGTGAGGTGCTGGGGCTACGTTTCAGAGTGATGTCCTTCAGGGTCCTGGCAAAGGTGGGGACTGCTGCCTTGTTGAGGTGGGCCTGGTCACAAAGGCTGTTCAAGTCCAGGGTAGAGTATGTGGCCAGGTAATAAATAGCTATATCTATATAGCTATTTATTATTTTTCTGTGTAATTTTTACACCTTTTTCTCACTAATTTTGTGATATCCAATTGGTAGTTACAGTACAGTCTTGTCCCATCGCAGCAACTCCCGTACGGACTCTGGAGAGGCGAAGGTCGAGAGCCATGCTTCCTCCGAAACATGACCCTGCCAAGCCGCACTGCTTCTTGACACACTGCTCACTTAACCCGGAAGTCAGCCGCACCAATCTGTCGGAGGAAACACCGTACACCTGGAGACTGTGTCAGCGTACCCGGCCGCCACAGGAGTCGGTAGAGAACGATGCAACATCCCGGCCGGCTAAACCCTCCCCTAACCCAAAACAATGCTGGGCCAATTGTGCACCGCCTCATGGGTCTTCCAGTCGCGGCCGGGCTACTACACAGCCCGGGATCAAACCCAGAGCTGTAGTGACGCCTGCGACGCCTAAGGCACTGCGATGCAGCGCTGCGCCACTCGGGAGGCCCCAAACATTAGGTTTTAAGGCACAGTCCAGGGAAATACTTGCACTCACCCGCTGTATGGTGGCAGGGTGAAAGTATTTTCTGTGGTTGCAGTGTGGAGATAACCATTCGTGGTTGGGGAAAGTGGAAGAGGCTTCTTCAATCATCCCCTTGAGTGCTGTGTCCACACTTTCCTGCTGGGCTCTCAGTTAGTTTGTGACTGTGTGTATTATGATGTGGCTGGGGGACCTTAGTTGGTCCTCTGACAGCAGTTTCAGGGCACGCCAGGTGTTCGACACCATAGTTCAGCCACCTGGTCTCTCCTTCTCTCTCCTGTCTCTCTCTCCCCCTCTCCTCTCTCTCCCTGTCCCCTCTCTCTCTCTCTCTCTCTCTCTCCTCTCCCCTCTCTCTCCTCTACCCTTTCTCTCTCCACCCTCTTTCCCCTCTCTCAACTCCCTCTCTGCTTTCACTCTCTCTCTCTCTCTCCTCACTTTCTCTCCTCTCTCTCTCCCCTCTCCCCTGACTTTGGTTGCTCAGCAACATCAACTGATAGCTCACATATAACGTCTTGCTACAAAAGTACTTTCAGACTTATAGCGTGGGAGCATGTGTATCTAGCCAGCCACTAATTACAGACTGCTTTGTGCTTTGAGAGGTTTACCATGCACAGCAGGAGACATTAAAAGGTCAAGACAGACAATTTGTTAAAAAAACCTGCACTGTGATTGGGACTCAGTTGAAGGCATTCAACTGACTAGGTATCCCCTTTTCCCTTTCCCTTTCCCTTACTTTCAGACAGTTGTCAGAGAGTCAGGGGAAGAAAGAGTAAGAAATTGCTGAAGGAGAGAAAGCAAGAGGTAGAGAGAGGTAGAGAGAGGTAGAGAGAGGTAGAGAGAGATAGAGAGAGGTAGAGAGAGGTAGAGAGAGAGAGGTAGAGAGAGTGAGGTAGAGAGAGGTAGAGAGAGGTAGAGAGAGAGAGGTAGAGAGAGAGAGGTAGAGAGAGGTAGAGAGAGGTAGAGAGAGGTAGAGTGAGGTAGAGAGAGAGAGGTAGAGAGAGAGAGGTAGAGAGAGGTAGAGAGAGGTAGGAGAGGTAGAGAGAGAGGTAGAGAGAGAGAGGCAGAGAGAGAGAGGCAGAGAGAGAGAGAGGCAGAGAGAGAGAGGCAGAGAGAGAGAGGCAGAGAGAGAGAGGCAGAGGTAGAGCGAGAGAGGTAGAGAGAGAGAGGCAGAGAGAGAGAGGCAGAGAGAGAGAGGAGGGAAAAGTAAAGAGTGAAGAAGTGAGGTAAGCCAATGAAAAGAGAGATGACAGACCATCAGGTTCATCTCTCCTTGAAACATATCGATGACAGACCACCAGGTTCATCTCTCCTTGAAACATATCGATGACAGATCACCAGGTTCATCTCTCCTTGAAACGTATCGATGACAGATCACCAGGTTCATCTCTCCTTGAAACACATCGATGACAGACCACCAGGTTCATCATCCCAGACTCACTCTGCTCAACTCTCTTCAATATAATACTATTTACTCTTCTAAAAACATTTTATTTCCCTCTGTCTTTGTCTCTCTTTGTCTTTTTTCTGTCTGTCTTTGGCTGCCAGTGCTGTAGTCATGTCTCTGCTTATATTAGACTTTTAAAGTGGTGATTTGTTCTGGAGTGTGGATGGAAGAAATGGCATAGCTGGTAGGGGCTCCACATCGTCTGGATGGACACCACACGTGGCAGGCTCCACATCGTCTGGATGGACACCCCACGTGGCAGGCTCCACATCTCCTGGATGGACACCCCACATGGCAGGCTCCACATCTCCTGGATGGACACCCCACGTGGCAGGCTCCACATCGTCTGGATGGACACCCCACGTGGCAGGCTCCACATCGTCTGGATAGACACCACACATGGCAGGCTCCACATCGTCTGGATGGACACCCCACGTGGCAGGCTCCACATCTCCTGGATGGACACCCCACGTGGCAGGCTCCACATTGTCTGGATGGACACCCCACGTGGCAGGCTCCATATCGTCTGGATGGACACCACACATGGCAGGCTCCACATCTCCAAAATGGCGACGAGTCTTCACATCTCCTCCAAAATGGCGACGAGTCTTCACATCTCCTCCAAAATGGCGACGACTCTTCACATCTCCTCCAAAATGGCGACGAGTCTTCACTTCTCCTCCAAAATGGCGACGAGTCTTCACTTCTCCTCCAAAATGGCGACGAGTCTTCACATCTCCTCCAAAATGGCGACGAGTCTTCACTTCTCCTCCAAAATGGCGACCAGACTTCACATCTCCTCCAAAATGGCGACCAGACTGGGTTTTGCTGAATGTCCAGTTACACATAGCAGAAGGATATGAGCCATATGAGGTGTCATTACTTATCTTATGGCATATTGTCCACCGGCCAGCCCTCTCTCAACACTATGATACTGAACAGTACCATAACCCCCATCTAGGCTACTGTAAACAGTACTGCTGTAAGTCCCCCAATGAGAGTGCCCTTCACCACAGCTTAGTAAGGGACAATGACTCTTCCTCCTTTTGTTTTCTCACTGTCTCTCTCCTTCCCTTCTTCTCTCTATGCTCTACACACACCACAATGCAAACAGAGCTTTCTGTGATAAGCTGCACCTGTGGTGTTTTTAATTAGTACAAAGTTCCTCTGTGTGTGTACGTCAATTCCTCTTCACAAAAAGCCTTTTCTGCAGGAGAGAGACCAGCCACTTCTGCCAACCATCCACACAGGGTTTAAAGTAGACCTTAAACATGTCACTAAAATGTCAGATTAGCCCGTTTACACTCACATACATTGTAATGGCCAATTAATCTTAACATTCTGAAGAAACCCACCCTAGACCCAGAAGTGCTGGTCAATTACAGGCCGATATCCAACCCCCGCCTTCCTCTCCAAGGTGTTGGAAAAAGTGTTTGCTGTACAGTTCCTGGGACCATCTCAATCTGAACAATTTATTTAAAAAGTTTCAGTCAGGTTTCCGTCTGGTCTCCTCCTGTCTTCCTGGACTTGAGTCCAGTGTTTGATGCTGTCAACCACCCCATCCTCCTGTAACGCCTCCGGGTTACCAATGGACTGTCTGGACCGGCTCTGAGTTGATTCCATTCCTACCTCTAAGGCTGAGTATGTGTCACCAGGTGGGTCCAGGTTCCGGACCCACCACATCACCTGCGGTGTCCCACAAGGATCTGTTCTTGGACCCATCCTATTCATCCAGTACACGCTTCCCCTCGGTTGAGCCATCTCATTCCACCCAGCCGTAGGTAAATAATGGCCTCAAGTCCATTTGATGCATGTGGCTGTCTGAACACTTGCCGTGAGGAGATGATGGCATGGATGAAGCAAAAAATGTTCTTCAACTGAACAGCAGTAAAACCGAGGATCTACTTGTTGGTACCCACCACCAGGTCCAGCACTTACCAATAACACGCCTCGCTATTGCATGACAGAACATCCCTCTCTCCCCCTCAGTTTCCAATCTGGGTGTAAAGTTCTATTCTTCCCGGACAGCAACATCAAACAACTGTGTAAAGCATAATTCTATCACGTCAAGAACATTGCCAAACTGCGTCCCACCCTCACTCAGTCTGATGCCGAGAAGCTCGACCATGCCTTTATCTCCTCAATGCTGAACTACTACAACACACTCTTCACCTGGATCTCTGGCAGGAGTCTTCATAAGCTCCGGTACATCCAGAACAGCACTGCCATGATCCTGATGTGATTGCAGAAACACCATCACATCACCCATGTCCTGGAATCTCTTCATTGGCTCCCGTTCTCATTCCGAATGGAATTCAAATTCCTCCTGAGAACGTTCCAGTGTAGTCAATGCAATGCCCCTCCTTATCTCAAATAACTGATCACCCTCCATAATTCCAACTGCACCCTCAGGTCAAGCCACAGTCTGCTCCTCCACACCCCCAGGACCACACTCCGCCCTCAGCCTCTGGAATGCCGTTCTGGACCACCTGAAGGCACCGCAAAGGTCCTTTCTGTTGATCACTGTGCTCCTTGGTGTATGGCTGTGCTCCTTGGTGTATAGCTTTGCTCCTTGGTGTATAGCTGTGCTCCTTGGTGTATGGCTGTGCTCCTTGATGTATAGCTGTGCTCCTTGGTGTATTGCTGTGCTCCTTGGTGTATAGCTGTGCTCCTTGGTGTATAGCTGTGCTCCTTGGTGTATAGCTGTGCTCCTTGGTGTATGGCTGTGCTCCTTGGTGTATGGCTGTGCTCCTTGGTGTATGGCTGTGCTCCTTGGTGTATAGCTGTGCTCCTTGGTGTATGGCTGTGCTCCTTGGTGTATGGCTGTGCTCCTTGGTGTAAAGCTGTGCTCCTTGGTGTATTGCTGTGCTCCTTGGTGTATGGCTGTGCTCCTTGGTGTATTGCTGTGCTCCTTGGTGTATAGCTGTGCTCCTTGGTGTATAGCTGTGCTCCTTGGTGTATAACTGTGCTCCTTGGTGTATAACTGTGCTCCTTGGTGTATAGCTGTGCTCCTTGGTGTAGAGCTGTGCTCCTTGGTGTATAGCTGTGCTCCTTAGTGTATGGCTGTGCTCCTTGGTGTATAGCTGTGCTCCTTGGTGTAGAGCTGTGCTCCTTGGTGTATAGCTGTGCTCCTTAGTGTATGGCTGTGCTCCTTGGTGTATAGCTGTGCTCCTTGGTGTATAGCTGTGCTCCTTGGTGTAGAGCTGTGCTCCTTGGTGTATAGCTGTGCTCCTTAGTGTATGGCTGTGCTCCTTAGTGTATGGCTGTGCTCCTTGGTGTAGAGCTGTGCTCCTTGGTGTATAGCTGTGCACCTTGGTGTATGGCTGTGCTCCTTGGTGTATAGCTGTGCTCCTTTGTGTATAGCTGTGCTCCTTGGTGTAGAGCTGTGCTCCTTGGTGTATAGCTGTGCTCCTTGGTGTATGGCTGTGCTCCTTGGTGTATAGCTGTGCTCCTTGGTGTAGAGCTGTGCTCCTTGGTGTAGAGCTGTGCTCCTTGGTGTATAGCTGTGCTCCTTAGTGTATGGCTGTGCTCCTTGGTGTATAGCTGTGCTCCTTGGTGTAGAGCTGTGCTCCTTGGTGTAGAGCTGTGCTCCTTGGTGTATAGCTGTGCTCCTTGGTGTATAGCTGTGCTCCTTGGTGTATAACTGTGCTCCGTGGTGTATAGCTGTGCTCCTTGGTGTATAACTGTGCTCCGTGGTGTATGGCTGTGCTCCTTGGTGTATAACTGTGCTCCTTGGTGTATAGCTGTGCTCCTTGGTGTATAACTGTGCTCCGTGGTGTATAGCTGTGCTCCTTGGTGTATAGCTGTGCTCCTTGGTGTATAACTGTGCTCCGTGGTGTATGGCTGTGCTCCTTGGTGTATAGCTGTGCTCCTTGGTGTATAACTGTGCTCCGTGGTGTATAGCTGTGCTCCTTAGTGTATAGCTGTGCTCCTTAGTGTATAGCTGTGCTCCTTGGTGTATAGCTGTGCTCCTTGGTGTATAGCTGTGCTCCTTGGTGTATAGCTGTGCTCCTTGGTGTATAGCTGTGCTCCTTGGTGTATAGCTGTGCTCCGTGGTGTATGGCTGTGCTCCTTAGTGTATAGCTGTGCTCCTTAGTGTATAGCTGTGCTCCTTGGTGTATAACTGTGCTCCGTGGTGTATAGCTGTGCTCCTTGGTGTTTAGCTGTGCTCCTTGGTGTATAGCTGTGCTCCTTGGTGTATAGCTGTGCTCCTTGGTGTATAACTGTGC
The DNA here is from genome assembly GCF_018296145.1 of Oncorhynchus tshawytscha. NCBI lineage: Eukaryota > Metazoa > Chordata > Actinopteri > Salmoniformes > Salmonidae > Oncorhynchus > Oncorhynchus tshawytscha. The sequence continues at coordinate 32,610,708 of NC_056457.1, read as the reverse complement.
TCCTTGGTGTATAGCTGTGCTCCTTGGTGTATAGCTGTGCTCCTTGGTGTATAGCTGTGCTCCTTGGTGTCCTTGTCCCTTGTAGCTTCAGTTGCCCTGACTAAATTTCTATTTTGTCTTATGGGTTTTTCTTTTTGATTCAGCACCGCTTTGAGATGATTCTGTATAATGAAAATCACTTAATACATTATTATTACTATTATTATTATTATTATTATAATTATTATTTACTGCTGAGGCGTTCACAGCCTTGCAGTCCTTTTAATGTTTTCATTTCATTCCGATTGTGAAATATCTGCTAGTTTATTGAATAAATGTGCAGCTATTCTGAGAACCGTCTACTACTCAACCTTCTTTTTGACTGTTTTGTCTACCACTTCCTGCACAGACACAACAGCAGACACGTCCCAAATGGACCCTATGAGCCCTTGGCAAAATGTATACACTTTATAGGGAATAGGGTTTCATTTGGGAACCACATGTTATTTATGAAAGTCTCTTCCCCATCTAAGATACTTCACTTCATTACAATTTGAGCCTGCTAGCTCTATTTACCATTTAGAAACAAAACACATCATGTTTAAAAAAAGTAGTTTGATGTCTGCAGTGTAAGTGAAAATACTTTAAAGTACTAGTCTTATGGGGTATCTGTACTTTACTATTTATATTTTTTTGACAACTTTTACTTTTACTCCACTACATTCCTAATGAAAATATGTACTTTCCCTGACAACCAAATATACTCGTTACATTTTGAATGCTGATGCGGGACAGCAATATGGTCCATTCCTACTGCCTCTGATCTGGCCGACTTACTAAACACAAATACTGCATTTGTAAATCACGTTTGTGTGTGGGAGTGTGCCCCTGATGGTCCCTAAAACTATATTGGTTGCATCTGGTTTACTTAATATCAGGAATTTGATGTATTTATTTGTACTTTTACTCAAGTATGACAATTGAATACTTTTCCACCACTGTACATTATTTACATAATTTTACTCAAGCGGTATTTTACTGAGTGACTTTCACTTTTACTTGAGTAATTTTCTAATAAGGTATCTTTACTTTTACTCAAGCATGACAATTGGGTACTGACTTGCCTAGTTAAATAAAGATTGGGTACTGACTTGCCTAGATAAATAAATATTTTAAAAAATGTAAATAAAAAAAATTAAAAAAGACAATTGGGTACTTTTTCCACCACCGGATGTGTGCAACAATAAGTCTGAGCAGCAAGTCATCGTGTTAAAATTGAAATATGAGCAAGATGTCGTCCGTCTACAGGGGGATTCTCCTGGTGAAGACGGTCTAATTCCTCAGGTAGCTAGCAAGATGTCCTCCGTCTACAGGGGGATTCTCCTGGTGAAGACGGTCTAATTCCTCAGGGAGCTAGCAAGATGTCCTCCGTCTACAGGGGGATTCTCCTGGTGAAGACGGTCTAATTCCTCAGGTAGCTAGCAAGATGTCCTCCGTCATCAGGGGGATTCTCCTGGTGAAGACGGTCTAATTCCTCAGGTAGCTAGCAAGATGTCCTCCGTCATCAGGGGGATTCTCCTGGTGAAGACGGTCTAATTCCTCAGGTAGCTAGCAAGATGTCCTCCGTCTACAGGGGGATTCTCCTGGTGAAGACGGTCTAATTCCTCAGGTAGCTAGCAAGATGTCCTCCGTCAACAGGGGGATTCTCCTGGTGAAGACGGTCTAATTCCTCAGGGAGCTAGCAAGATGTCCTCCGTCAACAGGGGGATTCTCCTGGTGAAGACGGTCTAATTCCTCAGGGAGCTAGCAAGATGTCCTCCGTCATCAGGGGGATTCTCCTGGTGAAGACGGTCTAATTCCTCAGGTAGCTAGCAAGATGTCCTCCGTCAACAGGGGGATTCTCCTGGTGAAGACGGTCTAATTCCTCAGGTAGCTAGCAAGATGTCCTCCGTCAACAGGGGGATTCTCCTGGTGAAGACGGTCTAATTCCTCAGGGAGCTAGCAAGATGTCCTCCGTCTACAGGGGATTCTCCTGGTGAAGACGGTCTAATTCCTCAGGTAGCTAGCAAGATGTCCTCCGTCAACAGGGGGATTCTCCTGGTGAAGACGGTCTAATTCCTCAGGGAGCTAGCAAGATGTCCTCCGTCTACAGGGGGATTCTCCTGGTGAAGACGGTCTAATTCCTCAGGTAGCTAGCAAGATGTCCTCCGTCTACAGGGGGATTCTCCTGGTGAAGACGGTCTAATTCCTCAGGTAGCTAGCAAGATGTCACTGCACATCTGATTACCACACGCCTGTTTCAATGTGAAGATCCTGTACGACTCAATCTAGTGCATTATGGTTAAGCAAGAAGACAGTCAACTGAGTGTAGAAGTGAATTGCTGTAATATAACTGTGATTTATTTCATGCTTGTGGATGGGGATCAGACATTTTAACATTTGTCCTAGTTGTCATGATGATGTATTTTCACATAAAGGACCATTTTTTAAATTTCTGAGCTATAGACTATGATAACTTAAAAATACCACAGTAGGTGGTACGCTAATGTCTGTAAAAGTCTGTATCTCTCTCTCTCTCTCTCTCTCTCAAACACACAGTCACACACAGTCACACACAGTCACACGCACACAAATAGACACAAACACACAGTCACACGCACACAAATAGACACAAACACACAGACACACACACACACACAGTCACACACACACACACACACACACACATAGACACAAACACACAGACACACACACACACACACACAGTCACACACACATACTCACTGGTAATTGCCAACCCATCTAAACACACCAATTTCATGGAATTAATCATTAATAGAATAAATTCCCAGCGGTTTGGAGATGGTCGGCAACAGGCTTGAGACCCTTTAAGATCCCCTCTGCTCTTACATGCACTAGCAATTTGGCTCCAAAGAACAACAATTGATGCTTATTTTGAGAAAAACATTATATTGCAAAAATATTATTCTAGTTATTAGTTGCTTTTTCTTGGCAGACAATTTTTAGTCCTTTGTGTATCATCGGGGTATTCAAAGTCTTCAGAAAGGAATAATGGAAAATGGAATAATATAACATGTGTAAAAGAAATGTGGCATTCAATGCTGATATTTGTAATTAAATATCAATATATACAATTATCTCTCAAGTTCAAAACAAGTTCAAACTAATTACTCTGTCCTCTCCTGCCCTTACAGTTCTATGGTGTGTTCACATTCCTCAGTTCTCCCATTCATTTATCTCAGCTGTTGTTTCTTCCATGTTTCTACTGTACACTATCTATATACTCTGTTCTCCTCTCTCCGTATAGCTATAACCTTGGTTGGTCACTGTAAGCACAGTCACCACACTTGTCCTTCACCTGCAGTTTCAGTTTCAAAGAGCGCACCGGCTCCCTCGTTCTCTCCTTTTCCCTGTTCTCCCTCCCTCTCTCTGGAGATGTGCTAGGAGTCATTAATATGGAGGTCAGGGAGCTTGTTGTCTGTCCTGAGTGTGATTCATCAAGATATGGCTCAGATATGGTGGTGGATACACGGGGGGGGGGGCCGATTGAACTTATTCAAATGAGAGTGTGGCTTTGAAGCGATGGCATCTGGAAGCTTTGTTAGCGGTCCCAGTGGAGCGGCTGTGTTGACAGTCTCTCAGGTTGCTGATGGGGAAAGGGGGAAACCTTGGCGTGTGTAACCTTGGCGTGTGTAACCTTGGCGTGTGCCCCGGGGCTTGTTCAGTATCGCTTCGCCTGCCTCTCTGATCACCTTGCCCATCTTGTTTAAAGTTACCCTTGAAGTTCCGATTCCAAGGAGTCCAAAAGACAAACACTGACTGGGATGGAACGGGACTTTATGTACTTTATGTGGTGTTTGTGTTGGAGGAGGATGCCCGTCAGAAGAATGTCAATATCTTCATTGAATCTTTTATAATCGCCGTAGTTACATGTCCCCTAAAGGGGTTGAACAACCGTGTGAGAACAAAATGGTGGAAGTATGCCTCACAACTCTGAATGTCAGGATACGTGCAACAGAACACACACCATCTAGCTACGTTACACCCACACTCACAAACAGCATGGTGGACTGTTTTTAGCCTTTCTGTTTGATCGTGCTGCCACGACAACCACTGAAGATGCTTCTGATCAGCTGGGTAGGATCAGCGGTTGAATTCATCACAGAGGGCTGTACTGTCTCTGAAACCTTGACTACTTGACTGAGCTTTTCCTTCCTGTCCTTAGCTAACCTAAAGGAAAAGAAGGGCTACTCAACGTTGAACTTAATAGAGGACATTAGTGAAGAGGAGATATGAAGGCAGAGAATACAGTAGGAACATCTGAGCTATAAGGAGATGAGATGATCTTCTGAGCTGTGGAACTGTGTCCGTGTGTCAGCACCTATCCCCCTCAGACACACACCCTGGCAAGCGCATGCACACACACACACACACACACACACACACACACACACACACCTACTCACATACACACACACACCTATACACACACACCTATACACACACACACACACACACACACACACACACACACACACACACACACACACACACACACACACACACACACACACACACCTACTCACATACACACACACACACACACCTATACACACACACCTATACACACACACACACACACACACACACACACACCCTGGCAAGCGCATGCACACACACACACACACCTATACACACACACACACCTATACACACACCTATACACACACACCTATACACACACACACACACAGAGGTAATTAGAAGCATCGACCAGGACATGTCCAAAATTCTAACACACCTCATTGAGTGAGGTAAAGTACAGTGACACATCAGAGAGAAACAAAAAAAAGAACATGATCAATATGAAGTACCTCTGGAATAGCAAACTCTGCTGCTAGGTTAGTATGGTAACACTGACCTTACTTAAAACTGGCAACCAGACAGATGCTTTTTTTCTCTCTTTCATTTCCTTTTCATCTTTCTTTGTACTGAAGCTGTCAGAGATTCTCCATCTCAGTTTACCAGAGCTGGGATTGAACCGTTGTTGTCGGTGATCAGGCTGTTGTGTCATCGGCAAATTTAATGATGGTGTTGGAGTCGTGCCTGGCCGTGCAGTCATGAGTGAAGAGGGAGTACAGGAGGGGGCTGAGCACGCAACCCTGAAGGGACCTTGTGTTGAGGATCAGCATGGCGAATGTGTTGTTACCTATCTTTACCACCTGGGGGCGGCCCGTCAGTAAGTCCAGGATCCAGTTGCAGAGGGAGGTGTTTAGTCCCAGGATCCTTAGCTTATTGAGGAGCTTCGAGGGCAGTATGGTGTTGAACGCTGAGCTGTAGTCTATGAATAGCAATCCTACATACAGTATGTGTCCCTTTTGTCCAGGTGGGAAAGGGCATTGTGGAGTGCAATAGAGACTGTATCATCTGTGGATCTGTTGGGGCAGTATGCAAATTTGAGTGGGTCTAGGGTTTCTGGGATAATGGTGTTGAGCCATGACCAGCCTTTCAAAGCTCTTCATGGCTACAGATGTGAGTGCTACAGGTCGGTAGTCTTTTAGGCAGGTTACCTTAGTTTTCTTGGGCACAGGCACTATGGCAGTCTGCTTAAAACATGTTGGTATTACAGACTTGTACAGGGAGAGGTTGAAAATGTCAGTCAAGAATCATACTAGTTGGTCAGCGCATGCTTGCAGTACACGTCCTGGTAATCCATCTGAACCTGCGGCCTTGTGTATGTTGACCCGTCTAAAGGTCTTACTCACATCGGCTGCAGAGAGCGTGATCACAGAGTCTTCCGGTACAGCTGGTGCTCTCATGCATGTTTCAGTGTTATTTGCCTCGAAGCGAGCATAGAAGTAGTTTAGTTCGTCCGGTAGGCTCGTGTCACTGGGCAGCTCTCGGCTGTGCTCCTCTTTGTAGTCTGTAATGGTTTGCAGGCTCTGCCACATCCGACGAGCGTCAGAGACGGTGTAGTTTGACTCGATCTTAGTCCTGTATTGTTGCTGTGCCTGTTTGATGGTTCGTCAGAGGGCATAGCGGGATTTCTTTAAAGCTTCTGGGTTAGAGTCCTGCTCCTTGAAAGCACCATCTCTAGCCTTTAGCTCAGTGCAGATGATGCCTATAATCCAAGGCTTCTGGTTGGGGTATGTGCTTAGAGTCACTGCGGGGATGTACGTATGGTCACTGTGGGGACAACATCATCAATGTACTTATTGATGAAGCCAATGACAGATGTGGTTTACTCCTCAATGCCATTGGAGGAATCCCGGAACATATTCCAGTCTGTGGTAATAAAACAGTTCTGTAGCTTAGCATCTGCTTCATCTGACCACTTTTTATTGATCTAGTCACTGGTGCTTCCTGCGTTAATTTTTGCATGTAAGCAGGAATCAGGAGGATTGGTAAGGTGGCGCTACAAAGTATTAACTTAAGGGGGCTGAATAATTTTGCACGCCAAATTTTTCAGTTTTTGATTTGTTAAAAAAGTTTGAAATATCCAATAAATGTCGATCCACTTCAGGATTGTGTCCCACTTGTTGTTGATTCTTCACAAAAAAATACAGTTTTATATCTTTATGTTTGAAGCCTGAAATGTGGCAAAAGGTCGCAAAGTTCAAGGGGCCGAATACTTTCGCAAGGCACTGTATAAACTCAGCTAAATTTTATCACAGACAGTTCTTACTGGAGAGTGGAATGTGTGTGTGTGAGTGTGACAGACCATCAATGTTCCAACCACATATGGATAGAGTTGTGTTGGAGACATTCTTCAGAACCTCCAGCGGCAGCCTAGACCAGCTGGATCAGGAGGGCAAATGAAAAATTAGTCAATTGTTTCGCTGTTGGTAGCTAGCTAGCAATATAGGTAAGCTCTTTTCACACGAGGGAGTGTTGTTGATTACAGTATAATTTCATGATCGATTCTGCCATAACAGCACTTGCTAGTGCCACTACAGGCCAAGCTGAACTAGCTAGCTGTGTTTGCTATACCCAAAATATACTGTAGCCTGATGTTATAGCTGGTTAGCTACTGCAACGTTAGCTAGCTAGCTGTGTTTGCTATACCCAAAATATACTGTAGCCTAATGTTATAGCTAGCTAGCTAATGTTAGCTAACTAGCCTCAGTGCATCTCAATAGGACTAGGAGCAAAAGTGTGTAAATGTTTTGATGATGATGACGAAGAGTAAAGGAATGACTGACTTTACAACTCATATTGGTCTTTAACTATACCTGTGTGTTGTAGCTAGCTAGCTAACATGTGTCTGATGTTGTTGTAACATATGTTATAGTTTAGAGACCCTTGTGTACATTTCCTGATGTTTTTGTAACATGCCTGCCATGCGCTTCATCTGATCACATGACTGGTGTCGCAAAGCACCATACTGCTGTAGTGTTTGTTGCTACTTGGCTACCTCCCAAACTTTTTTTGCTTTTTACTCTTAATAACATTTTAATAAAACTCTGTATTTAACCAGTAAACCAACGTCTTAGGTTTGTCCTCACAGAACTTTTTAAATTCAACTTTTTCACCACAGACACTTTATCTGGACATTGATCTGCAGGACATCCCCCCCCAAAAAAAAAAGCTAAGTGACATTATGTCTTCTCATTGCAGTTGCTGTACTCTTAATAGTCAGGAGATATTCATCGCCTGATGGTGAGGATAGCCAAGCTGCAAGACACAATCGCTAGGCACGGGCCATGTAGGACAGGATGATACAGCGTCTGTACCACCAGGAAATACAAATAATATAGTCTCAGCCTCCGGTATTCTATGCTACAACAGTCTATGTGCTGGGGGGCTAGGGTCACTCTGTCCTATCTGGTGTAATTCTCCTGTCTTATCTGGTGTCAACTTGAGTATGCTCCCTCTAATTCTTCTCTCTTCTCTCTTCTCTCTCTCTCTCTCTAACCTGCTGTCTCGATCCCTCTGAATGTTTGGCTATGAAAAGCCAACTGACATTTACTCCTGAGGTGCTGACCTGTTGCACCCTCGACAACCACTGTGACTATTTGACCCTGCTGGTCATCTATGAACGGCACAGCCAGAAGAGGACTGGCGATCCCTCAGAGCCTGGTTCCTCTCTAGGTTTCTTCTTAGGTTCTTGCCTTTCTAGGGAGTTTTTCGAAGCCACTGTGCTTCTACATCTGCATTGCTTGCTGTTAAAGGTTTTAGGCTAGGTATCTGTATAAGCACTTTGTGACATCTGCTGATGTAAAAAGTGCTTTATAAATAAATGTGATTCATTGATTGATATCTGTAATATTCTGCTTTGTGCTGCTACAGTAGGAATACAGAACCTACACAACGATTGAAAGTCTAATAGTGTTTTGTTATTCTCTTACAGGGGTGGCAGGTAGCCTAGTGGATAGACTGTTGGACTAGTAACCAGAAGGTTGCAAGATCGAATCCCGAGCTGATAAGGTAAAAATATGTCGTTCTGCCCCTGAACAAGGCAGTTAACCCACTGTTCCTAGGCTATCATTGAAAATAAGAATTTGTTCTTCACTGACTTGCCGAGTTAAATAAAACAGACAATACTGCTTGGTGGCTTACAGATTATTTGGAAAGTTTGTTTGACATGAGTAAAAAACTAGGCACAGGACATCTAATCACCTTGCCTGAGTGTGTTGTTGAGACCGTTCCAGCAATTCAAGATGAGGAGTGAATGGTCCATAACAATAATCTCCCCATCTATCAAAGTGACTACGAACACCTCACTGCACCACACCATAAGCAAGAATTCCCTTTGTAGAACTGTGGTATTTATTATAGGTATTAATAGTATATTTTCTTCTATTGTATACATGTATATTGCCATACATGTTCCTACTGTGTAAACCTCGGTCACCAGAGCTAAAAAAAAAACTTGTCTGGAATACAGGCCATTTCTACATTTCTTTTATCGAAAAAGGTTTTAGTTGCCAAATGAAAGTTGAAATGATATACCATCTCCTTGCATCATTTGTTTAAGCAGTAACATTGTAGCTAGTTACCTCCACATACATTTAATGCACATCACAATGAATTGATTCTGAAGTTGACACTGTACTGGTCTCTGATGCAGCTGTAATCATTTAGTCACTTGTCAGTACACTTGCTAAAAATTTTTTTTTTTCTGACAAAAATCATACTAAATCAATATTTAAATTGGACCTTTATTTAACTAGGCAAGTTAGTTAAGAACAAATTATTATTTACATCAAACAGAGGGATAACTGCCTTGTTCAGGGGCAGAACGACAGCTTGTCAGCTCAGGGATTTGATCCAGCAACCTTTGCAGTTACTGGCCCCATGCTCTAACCACTAGGCTACCTGCCTGAATGTTCTTCAGCTGGTGAAACTCGTCTTGTGTTGACCAATGGCAGCTGGTCTGTAAGAACAACATCAGCTCCATGACTCATAGATTATACACTCTGGCTCTTGCCAGCCCTGTGCAGTCTTCTCCTCTTCAGAGTCAGATGTATATACTGCCTTCTATACTTCTCTACTGTATCTTAGTCTATGGTGCTCTGATGTTTCTTGTCCAAATATTTATATATTCTTAACTCCCTTCCTTTACTTAGATTTGTGTGTATTGGGGAATACGTTGTGAAATTAGATTTGTGTGTATTGGGTATATGTTGTGAAATTAGATTTGTGTGTATTGGGTATATGTTGTGAAATTAGATTTGTGTGTATTGGGTATATGTTGTGAAATTAGATTTGTGTGTATTGGGTATATGTTGTGAAATTAGATTTGTGTGTATTGGGTATATGTTGTGAAATTAGATTTGTGTGTATTGGGTATATGTTGTGAAATTGGTAGATATCACTTGTTAGATATTGCTGCACTGCCGGAACTAGAAGCACAAGCATTTGGCTACACCCGCAATAACATCTGCTGAACACTTGTACTTGACCAATAAAATTTGATTTGATGATGTTGAGCTTGCACCGGGGAATACCTGGTCATATCCAAGTATCAATTTTGTGATTTATATTACAGTGAATGTATTGGACTGTATATTTGTACAATTGTTTAAATGTAATTTCATGGTTCAAACGAGATAAAGAACGTAGTTGGGCTGTTTTTGCAGTAATATTCTGTCGTGGTTCATCAGCCTTATGAACTGTTGTCTCTTGCTAATATGATCGTCATAAAATGGCGCCGCCTGCTATACCGCCTGCTGTACCGCCTGCTATTCCGCCTGCTATACCGCCTGCCATACCGCCTGCCATTCCGCCTGCCATACCGCCTGCCATACCGCCTGCCATACCGCCTGCCATTCCGCCTGCCATACCGCCTGCCATACATCCTGCCATACCGCCTGCCATACCGCCTGCCATTCCGCCTGCCATTCCGCCTGCCATACCGCCTGCCATACCGCCTGCCATTCCGCCTGCCATTCCGCCTGCCATACCGCCTGCCATACCGCCTGCCATACCGCCTGCCATTCCGCCTGCCATACCGCATGCCATTCCGCCTGCCATACCGCCTGCCATTCCACCTGCCGGGATGAAATGTCCTATTTATGTAGACATATTAGATATATGAATAATGCCTTATTCAACTTGATAAAGTTGAAACATTCTCATGTGCTTCCTTTTTACACCACATTTCAGATTACTATTCTACTGCTCTCAGATCTCCATTCTAAGGGTAGTAACATTAACAATCAACTAAGCCACCATAATACAGAAGTGGAGTAAGGTTGAGAGTTTCAGGTTCCTTGGTGTCCACATCACCAATGAACTATCATCGTCCAAACACACCAAGTGGAGTAAGGTTGAGAGTTTCAAGTTCCTTGGTGTCCACATCACCAACGAACTATCATTGTCCAAACACACCAAGTGGAGCAAGGTTGAGAGTTTCAAGTTCCTTGGTGTCCACATCACCATCGAACTATCATCGTCCAAACACACCAAGTGGAGCAAGGTTCAGAGTTTCAAGTTCCTTGGTGTCCACATCACCATCGAACTATCATCGTCCAAACACACCAAGTGGAGTAAGGTTGAGAGTTTCAAGTTCCTTGGTGTCCACATCACCAAAGAACTATCATCGTCCAAACACACCAAGTGGAGTAAGGTTGAGAGTTTCAAGGTCCTTGGTGTCCACATCACCAACGAACTATCATCGTCCTAACACACCAAGTGGAGTAAGGTTGAGAGTTTCAAGTTCCTTGGTGTCCACATCACCAACGAACTATCATCGTCCAAACACATGAAGTGGAGCAAGGTTGAGAGTTTCAAGTTCCTTGGTGTCCACATCACCAAAGAACTATCATCGTCCAAACACACCAAGTGGAGTAAGGTGGAGAGTTTCAAGTTCCTTGGTGTCCACATCACCAACGAACTATCATCGTCCAAACACACCAAGTGGAGCAAGGTTGAGAGTTTCAAGTTCCTTGGTGTCCACATCACCAACGAACTACCATTGTCCAAACACACCAAGAAGTTACAGCTGCACCATCGAGAGCATCCTGACCGGTTGCATCACCGCCTGGTATGGCAATGGATCAGAATCTGACCGTAAGGCGCTACAGAGGGTAGTGTGTATGGCCCAGTACATCACCGGGGCCAAGCTTCCTGACATCCAGGACCTATATACTAGGTGGTGTCAGAGGAAGGGCCAAAACATTGTCAAAGCCTCCAGTCACCCAAGTCATAGACTGTTCTCTCTGCTTCCGCACGGCAAGCAGTACCGGAGCGCCAAGTCTAGGACCAAACGTCTCCTTAACAGCTTCTATCCCTAAGCCATAAGACTGCTGGACAAATGGCCACCCGGACTATTTACATTGACGCCCCCCAACCTTTGTTTTTACAATGCTGCCACTCGCTGTTTATTATCTATACATAGTCACTTTACAAATGACCTCGACTAACCTGTAGCCCCGCACATTGACTCTGTACCGGTTCCCCCTGTACTTAACCTCGTTGTGTCATTTTCTTGATTTGATTTGATTTTTGTTTTACTCTAGTTTATTTGGAAAATATTTTCTAAAGTCTATTTCTTGAACTGCGTTGTTGGTTAAGGGCAATGTAAGTAAACATTTCATGGTAATGTCTACACCTGTTGTATCTGGAGCATGTGACTAATCACATTTGACTTGATTTTATAGAGAACTACAGTAGAAATTGTAGTCTACTTGTAAACACACCAACTATGACAAGACAGGGACCATGTTCATGCCTAGCTCCAGTATATTTATTGCAGATATGATAGCTTTCGCCAATGTTATTGTCTGCGTAATATCCAATCCCCATATATTTTTTTATATATATATATATATATATATATATATATATATATATATATATATATATATATATATATATATATATATATATATACACAGCATACATGATGGGATGGCGTATTTCTGCAGAATGATGTGGTAGCTATGCTGGTTAAGTGTGCCTTGAATTTTAAATAAATCACTGACAGTGTCACCAGCAAAGCACCCCCACACATTTACCCTCCTTCTCCATGCTTCACGGTGGGAACCACACATGAGGAGATCAGCTGTTCACCTGCATCTCACAAAGACATGGACTCATCAGAGCAAAGGACAGATTTCCACCGGTCTAATGTCCATTGCTTGTGTTTCTTGGCCCAAACAAGTCTCTTCTTCTTAGTGGTTTCTTTGCAGCAATTCGACCATGAAGGCCTGATTCACGCAGTGTTCTCTGAACAGTTGATGTTGAGATGTGTCCGTTATTTGAACTCTATGCAGCATTTATTTGGGCTGCAATCTGAGGCTGGTAACTCTAATGAACTTATCCCCTGCAGCAGAGGTAACTCTGGATCTTCCTTTCCTGTGGCGGTCCTCATGAGAGCCAGTTTCATCATAGCACTTGATGGTTTTTGTGAAATGTTCCGGAATAACTGATCTTCATGTCTTAAAGTCACGATGGTCTGTCGTTTCTCTTTGCTTAATTGAGCTGTTCTTGCCCTAATATGGACTTGGTCTTTGACCAAATAGGGCTATCTTCTGTATACCACCTCTACATTGTCACAACACAACTGATTGGCTCAAAGGCATTAAGTTAAGGATCCAACCCTTTTTTTCAAATTTCGCCAAAAATGACATTTCCAAATCTAACTACCTGTAGCTCAGGACCTGAAGCAAGGATATGTATATTCTTGATACCATCTGAAAGGAAACACTTTGAAGTTTGTGGAAATGTTAAATACATGTAGATTAATATTACACATTAAATCTGGAAAAAGATAATACAAAGAAAAAAAACATGTTTTTTTTTTTTTTTACCACCATCTTTGAAATGCAAGAGAAAGGCGATAATGTGTTATTCCAGTCCAGGAGCAATTTAGATTTTGGCCTCTAGATGGCAGCAGTGTATGTGCAAAGTTTTAGACTGAGCCAATGAACCATTGTATTTATGTTCAACATTTTGTATCAAGCCTGCCCAAAGAAAATGTGGCAAAGAAAAAGCCATATCTCAGACTGGCCAATAAAATTAAAAGGTTAAGATGGGCAAAAGAACATAGACACTGGACAGAGGAACTCTGCCTAGAAGGCCAGCATCCCGGAGTCGCCTCTTCACTGTTGACTTTGAGACTGGTGTTTTGCGGGTACTATTTAATGAAGCTGCCAGTTGAGGACTTGTGAGGCATCTGTTTCTCAAACTAGACACTCTTAATGTACTTGTCCTCTTGCTCAGTTGTGCACTGGGGCCTCCCACTCTTCTTTCTATTCTGGTTAGTGCCAGTTTGCACTGTTCTGTGAAGGGAGTAGTACACAGCGTTGTACCTGATCTTTATTTTCTTGGCACTTTCTCGCATGGAATAGACATCATTTCTCAGAACAAGAATAGACTGACGAGTTTCAGAAGAAAGGTATTTGTTTCTGGCCATTTAGAGCCTGTTAACAAACCCACAACTGCTGATGCTCCAGATACTCAACTAGTCTAAAGAAGGCCAGTTTTATTGCTTCTTTAATCAGAACAACAGTTTTCAGCTGTGCTAACATAATTGCAAAAGGGGTTTCTAATGATCAATTAGCCTTTTAAAATGATAAACTTTGATAAGCTAACCCAACGTGCCATTGGAACACAGGAGTGATGGTTGCTGATAATGGGCCTCTGTATACCTACGTAGATATTCCATTAAAAATCAGCTGTTTCCAGCTACAATAGTCATTTACAACATTAACAAAGTCTACACTGTATTTCTGATCAATTTCATGTTATTTTAATAAACAAAAAAATGTGCTTTTCTTTCAAAAACAAGGACATTTCTTCGTGACCCCAAGCTTTTGATTGGTAGTGTATATATTTTTTAAAATATATTTTCCTTTTTAACTTTCACCTAACCCTACCCTCCCTCCCCTAATTCGAGTAAAATAAAAGACAACAACACTTAGTATGTATAAACTGGAAGTAAAAGCCTATGTACATTTTACAGACAGTATTTTTTACAATAGTTATCTTTTGTTTGCATTTTAATCCCATCCTTCAGCTACCCTCAACCCCTTCAGCTACCCTCAACCCCTTCAGCTACCCTCAACCCCTTCAGCTACCCTCAACCCCTTCAGCTACCCTCAACCCCTTCAGCTACCCTCAACCCCTTCAGCTACCCTCAACCCCTTCAGCTACCCTCAACCCCTTCAGCTACCCTCAACCCCTCTATATCTATCTCTTCTACATATATCTTTCAAAAATGCTGTGATATTTCACAAAGTTTGGAACCTTTCTATTCTAGTTTCTCCAATTTGTAAATTAAAGATGAACATTTTGCTGAAAGTATTATTGATCATTTGACTATGACTTTTCAAATCACCCAGCAGTGCTATTTGGAGAGTGTCACGACTCCCGCCGAAGTTGGCTCCCCTGCCTGTTCGGGCGGTGCTCGGCGGTCGTCGTCACCGGTCTACTAGCCACCACCGATCCCTTTTCCCTCTTCTGTTAGTTTAGTCTTATGAGTTGCACCTGTTCCTATTTGTGTTTTCTTGATTTGCTTACCTATTTTGGCTTGTGAAACCCGCCCTTGTTTGTGCGGGATTATTTTGTGTTCACGGTTTTGAATCGGAGGTGTTATTGTGCTCCGGACCATGTTACCCTGTGTTTTGGGTTGGTCAGTGTTTTCAGCCCTGTGTTTTAGGTTGGTCAGTGTTTTCAGCCCTGTGTTTTGGGTTGGTCAGTGTTTTCAGCCCTGTGTTTTGGGTTGGTCAGTGTTTTGCACTCTGTGTTTTGGGTTGGTCAGTGTTTTGCGCTCTGTGTTTTGGGTTGGTCAGTGTTTTCAGCCCTGTGTTTTGGGTTGGTCAGTGTTTTCCGCCCTGTGTTTTGGGTTGGTCAGTGTTTTCCGCCCTGTGTTTGTGCGGGATTATTTTGTGTTCACGGTTTTGAATCGGAGGTGTTATTGTGCTCCGGACCGTGTTACCTTGTGTTTTGGGTTGGTGAGTGTTTTCCGCCCTGTGTTTTGGGATTGACCATTTTGTGTCGGAATAAAGTGAATTTTTCCGTGAACCCTCTGCTCTCTGCACCTGATTCCTACCTTCCACTTCTAGTCATCCGTGACACAGAGTTAGCTCCAGGTAAATGTTGCAATCCCTCAGTCATTCCTGGACCTGTGACCAAAAACAAGATACAATACGGACAGTACGAAAACAAATGATCTAATGATTCTGTCTCTTCGCAGCAAAATCTGCAGAACTGAGTTGGTTGTATACTGTATACAGTTGAAGTCAGAAGTTTACATACAGCTTAGCCAAATACATTTAAACTCAGTTTTTCACAATTCCTGGCATTTAATCCTAGTAAAAATTCCCTGTTTTAGGTCAGTTAGAATCACCATTTTATTTTAAGAATCTGAAATGTCAGAATAATAGTAGAGAGAGTGATTTATTTCAGCTTTTATTTCTTTCATCACATTCCCAGTGGGTCAGAAATGTACATACACTCAATTAGTATTTGGTAGCATTGTTTTTAAATTGTTTAACTTGGGTCAAACGTTTCGGGTAGCCTTCCACAAGCTTCCCACAATAAGTTGGGTGCATTTTGGCTCATTTCTCCTGACAGAACTGGTTTAACTGAGTCAGGTTTGTAGGCCTCCTTGCTCGCACACACTTTTTCAGTTCTGCCCTCAAATTGTCTATAGGATTGAGGTCAGGGCTTTGTGATGTCCACTCCTATACCTTGACTCTGTTGCCCATAAGCCATTTTGCCACAACTTTGGAAGTATGCTTGGGGTCATTGTCCATTTGGAAGACCCATTTGCGACCAAGCTTTAACTTCTTGACTGATATCTTGAGATGATGTGGATATATTGAAGCAACATCTTTTTTCTTCATGATGCCATCTATTTTGTGAAGTGCAGCAGTCCCTCCTGCAGCAAAGCACCCTACAACATGATGCTGCCACCCCCATGCTTCACTGTTGGGATGGTCTTCTTTGGATTGCAAGCCTCCCCCTTTTTACTCCAAACATAACGATGGTCATAATGGCCAAACAGTTCTATTTTTTAAAATCAGACCAGAGGACATTTCTCCAAAAAGTACGATCTTTGTCCCCATGTGCAGTTGTAAACCATAGTCTGGCTTTTTTCTGGTGGTTTTGGAGCAGTGGCTTCTTCCTTGCTGAGCAGCCTTTCAGGTTATGTCGATATAGGACTCATTTTACTGTGGATATACACACTTTTGTACCGGTTTCCTCCAGCTTCTTCACAAGGTCCTTTGCTGTTGTTCTGGGATCGATTTGAACTTTTCGCACCAAAGTACGTTCATCTCTAGGAGACAGAACGCGTCTCCTTCCTGAGCGATATGACGGCTGCATGGTTCCATGGTGTTTATACTTGCGTACTATTGTTTGTACAGATGAACATGGTACCTTCAGGCGTTTGTAAATTGCTCCCAAGGATGAACCAGACTTGGGGAGGTCTACAATAATTTTTTTCTGAGGTCTTGGCTGATTTCCTTTTATTTTCCCATGATGTCAAACAAAGAGGCACTGAGTTTGAAGGTAGTCCTTGAAATACATCCACAAGTACACCTCCAATTGACTCAAATTATGTAAATTAGTCTATCAGAAGCTTCTAAAGCCATGACATCATTTTCTGGAATTTTCCAAGCTGTTTAAAGGCACAGTCAACTTAGTGTATGTAAACTTCTGACCCACTGGAATTGTGATACAGTGAATTATAAGTGAAATAATCTGTCTGTTAGCAATTGTTGGAAAAATGACTTGTGTCATGCACAAAGCAGATGTTCTAACCGACTTGCCAAAACTGTAGTTTGTTGACAAGAAATGTGTTGAGTGGTTGAAAAACAAGTTTTAATGACTCCAACATAAGTGTATGTAAACTTCCGACTTCAACTGTATTTAACATTATTGGTTGCAAGAATTCAAGGTTTTGAATCCGGTGTCATTTTGCGTATCAGTTCATAAACCATGTGCCGTGGAATCGGTACATCGGACATTTCTTCACATTTTTCTGCAATCTATATGGCACAGCTCTCCATTTTGTGGTCCTTAAATTAAACTGGTATACTTTTCTATTTAACCAATTTTGGTCTTTATTGCAGGGCCGACAGACAAGTTCCCCCTTCTACTTGCCTCTTCCAGTGTTTGTGGTAATGCTGCAATTAGTTGGTTGAAAATTTGGGTAGAGCAGACATTGCCATACATTTCTGTGAGTTACATGTGTGACACAACTCCACCAGTCCTATTTATGATATGATTTACAAAGATTATTTTTCCAATATTGAGCCCTGCCCATGTCTCTTTGCTTAATAAAGGGTTATCTTTTGTGCCTACAACCCAGTGCAACGATGTTGATGTTAAGGTAGACACGTTTAAGCTTTATAGGAACATCCGTTTAAGGGAATACTTTAGCTCCCCTAATTCTGACACTTCTATTGAACCAGTAGGTTGCTCTCCTGCACGATATTACATTTTTGCATCTCAGCTCCTAGAGTGTGCGGCTCTCTTTTATAAACAGCTTCCATTACCATCAGACTGTTGAACAGCTTCTATCACCATCAGACTGTTGAACAGCTTCTATCACCATCAGACTGTTGAACAGCTTCTATTACCATCAGACTGTTGAACAGCTTCTATCACCATCAGGCTGTTGAACAGCTTCTATTACCATCAGACTGTTGAACAGCTTCTATTACCATCAGACTGTTGAACAGCTACTATTACCATCAGACTGTTGAATAGCTTCTATTACCAGACCATCAGACTGTTGAACAGCTTCTATTACCATCAGACTGTTGAACAGCTTCTATTACCATCAGACTGTTGAACAGCTTCTATTACCATCAGACTGTTGAATAGCTTCTATTACCATCAGACTGTTGAACAGCTTCTATTACCATCAGACTGTTGAACAGCTTCTATCACCATCAGGCTGTTGAACAGCTTCTATCACCATCAGACTGTTGAATAGCTTCTATTACCATCAGACTGTTGAACAGCTTCTATCACCATCAGGCTGTTGAACAGCTTCTATCACCATCAGACTGTTGAATAGCTTCTATTACCATCAGACTGTTGAACAGCTTCTATTACCATCAGACTGTTGAACAGCTTCTATCACCATCAGGCTGTTGAACAGCTTCTATTACCATCAGACTGTTGAACAGCTTCTATTACCATCAGACTGTTGAACAGCTTCTATTACCATCAGACTGTTGAACAGCTTCTATTACCATCAGACTGTTGACTAAACAGCTTCTATTACCATCAGACTGTTGAACAGCTTCTATTACCAGACCATCAGACTGTTGAACAGCTTCTATCACCAGACCATCAGACTGTTGAACAGCTTCTATTACCAGACCATCAGACTGTTGAACAGCTTCTATTACCAGACCATCAGACTGTTGAACAGCTTCTATTACCAGACCATCAGACTGTTGAACAGCTTCTATTACCATCAGACCGCTGTACCATCTTATATTTTTATTTTATTTTTTTATTTACCCTTTATTTTACTAGGCAAGTCAGTTAAGAACCAATTCTTATTTTCAATGACGGCCTAGGAACAGTGGGTTAACTGCCTGTTCAAGGGCAGAACGACAGATTTTGTACCTTGTCAGCTCGGGTATTTGAACTTGCAACCTTTCGGTTACTAGTCCAATGCTCTAACCACTAGGCTACCATGCCGCCCCAATATACACGTTGATCCATGGATCACTCCCATGTAACACAGTGTATTTAAATACTATGTCCCCAAACTAGATTATTCTAATATTTATACTACTGTACATTGTAATTTAGTTACACGGTTTATAAACACCGTATATTAAAATATATACTGGATTTTTGACATAGTTCACTGTAATATATCTACTGCTGTACATATCATTCTTCGTTTATCTTGTGTAAATTCCACCAGTGTACATATGTATAGATTGCGGTTTGATACTGCTACAGGGCTTTTGGGGTGGTTAATTGGATTTGTCCTGCCGTCCTTGATTTTTTGCCTTTATTATTTGTATTTTTCTTTACATGTTAGTTTCTTGACAATTGACTGCATTGTTAGGAGCTAGTAACATAGCATTTCTCTGCACCGCTATAACACCTGTAAACTGCGTACGCAACCAATAAACTTTTATTTTGAATTCCATATATAGGCTCTGAGAAAACACCAATATCATTCTTCAGTCATATGTTATGTTCTGGGACTCATTGAGTACAGTGTCCATCTGTCGCATTAGTTCCTCTTAGAACGTCAGACTCGGTTTTATAAACTCTGAAAAAAGTTAGATTGCTTCAGCTTCACTGTCTGTTGTTCACGACAGGGCTTTGTGTGTGCCAAGATGCTTGGCAGACCCCATATGTTTCTGACAAACACATTCTTTCATAAAATAAGTGGTATGGAAGAGAGTTTCCTCTTCGCGATGGAGCGGACAGAGACTGAACCTGGTTTTTAGTATCCCCCCTTCGATGTGTATATCCTTTGGTTCTGTCCACAAAGACACAGCTCTAAGAAGAAGAAATCCTTTGTTACTCCTGGAAGGACTTGTCAGTTATGTGATTCTCAATTATGTGCTTCTCCAGTCTCTTTGTGGTAGAAAACTTTTTCTCTTCCTATTTTTACGAGAGAAAAAAATACATCTGACTGTCGTTTTTTGGTCGATGACAGAAATCACGAAGGTGAATTTGTTGTCAGATTATTTTGTCGTCAATTTGTTTTTGTTTTTGAGAGACCCCCCTGTCGAGTTAAATCTCCACTCCATCAGTTTTGTCCATGATTGGCGTAAGAGACATTTTATGCTAGATCCTAAATTGTGGTGGGAGGCAACGTATGGATGGTGTGAAGCAATTGCGGCATCCACACGCAGAGGCCAAATTGAGCTCCGTACCACATTGCCGTACGCCTCTCAAATTCTGAAACAATGCACAGGGCCTCGTATGTCTCCACATTGGCATGGTTGGTTGACGTTAGGTAGCAGCGGGAGGTCCTGTATTAACACAAACTCACTTCCTTGACAACAGCTCTGTGCTGCTCTGGGAAGCGCAAGAAGTATGAATGCCCTGACTTCTGCAGAGGCCTTATCACAGTAAATACTGCACGGACAATTCAGACGTCGGATTGACCAGCGCCTTTAATGTTGTTTGATGTCCAAAACCCCATTGTTGAAGAAAGGAAACCAGTTTAAGAGAACACGTTTCCATCCGCTTTTAAATCAGATTGGTTTTAACTCATTCAGGGAGAAAGAAAAATCACAGAACGATGTCGTCTGAATAAAAAAAACACAATCTGAGCCCACTAGCTATGACAACACAGTGCAGTTACTACTAAACAAGCTAAACTTGTTATCCGACTGGAATGATTGCTTCTATTTTATTATAGTGCAGCCTACTTATAATCCTTCAGTCAAAATAATCTATTTAGATGTCATTATCCACATGTAACATTTACGATAGCTAAATCATATTCATCATATAATCTATATTAAAAATAATGTGTCCAATTCTTAAGTTCTCTGTACTTAAATGGCATCCAAATCCTGTTGAACTCATACAGGCAGCCACAGAAAGACGTCCTTTAAAAACTCATACAGGCAGCCACAGAAAGGCGTCCTTTAAAAACTCATACAGGCAGCCACAG
The DNA here is from genome assembly GCF_018296145.1 of Oncorhynchus tshawytscha. NCBI lineage: Eukaryota > Metazoa > Chordata > Actinopteri > Salmoniformes > Salmonidae > Oncorhynchus > Oncorhynchus tshawytscha. Next base: position 32,589,644 of record NC_056457.1, on the reverse strand, counting down.
AAAGACGTCCATTAAAACCTCATACAGGTAGCCACAGAAAGACGTCATTTAAAACCTCATACAGGTAGCTGTCACGCCTTGGTCTTAGTATTTTGTGTTTTCTTTAATTATTTGTTCAGGCCAGGGTGTGACATGGGTTTATTGTGTTGTCGTATTGGGGTTTTTGTAGGCATTGGGATTGTGGCTGATTAGGGGTGTGTCTAGCATAGGCTTGGCTGCCTGAGGCGGTTCTCAATCAGAGTCAGGTGATTCTCGTTGTCTCTGATTGGGAACCATATTTAGGTAGCCTGGGTTTTGCTGTGTATTTTGTGGGTGATTGTTCCTGTCTCTGTGTAGTGTTCACCAGATAACCTAATTACAGCCTATCACGTTTCGTTTGTTGTTTTTGTATTTATTTAGTTATTTCATGTATCGCTATTTTTTCATTAAAGAACATGAGTAACCACCACGCTGCATTTTGGTCCGACTCTCCTTCAACAGACGAACGCCATTACAGAATCACCCACCACACACGGACCAAGTGGCGTGGTGACAGGCAGCGACAGCAGAATCAGCGAAAGGAGGAATGGACATGGGAAGACGTTTTGGATGGCAAAGGTTGTTACACTTGGGAGGAGATACTGGCTGGAAGAGATCGCCTCCCATGGGAACAGGTGGAGGCACTTAGGAGAGCAGAGGCAGCCGGAGATAAAAGCCGACGATACGAGGGAACACGGTTGGCAAGGAAGCCCGAAAAGCAGCCCCAAAAATGTATTGGGGGGCTCAGGGAGAGAGTGGCAGAGTCAGGAGTCAGACCTGAGCCAACTCTCCCTGTTAATCGTGAGGAGCAGCGATCAAAGGACCTCTGGACTTGGGAAGAGATATTGGACGGAAAAGGACCCTGGGCACAGCCTGGTGAATATCGACGCCCCAAAGAAGAACTGGAGGCGGCGAGAGCGGAGAGGCGCTGGTATGAAGAGGCATCACGGCGACGCGGATGGAAGCCTGAGAGTCACCCCCAAAAATTTATTGGGGGGGGACTCACAGGGAGTATGGCGATGCCAGGTAGGAGACCTGCGCAAACTCCCTGTGCTTACCGGGGGGCTAAAGAGACCGGGCAGGCACCGTGTTATGCTAGTGAGCGCACGGTGTTTCCAGTGCGGGTGCATAGCCCGGTGAGGTTCATACCAGCTCTTCGTATTGGCCGGGCTAGAGTGGGCATCGAGCCAGGCAAGGTTGGGCAGGCTTGGTGCTCAAGAGCTCCAGTGCGCCTGCACGGTCCGGTCTATCCAGAGCCACCTCTACACACCAGTCCTCCGGTGGCAGCTCCCCGCACCAGGCTTCCTGTGCGTGTCCTCAATCCAGTACCACCAGTTCCAGCACCACGCACCAGGCCTTCAGTGTGCCTCGCCTGTTCAGCACAGCCAGAGCCTTCCTTCCCTCTAGCGCTGCCGGAGCCTCCCGCCTGTTCAGCGCAGCCAGCATTTTCAACCTCTCCTGCGCTGTTGGAGTCTCCCGCCTGTTCAGCGCTTCCAGAGCCTTCCTCCTCTACAGCGCTGCCGGAGCCTCCTGCCTGTTCAACGCAGCCAGAGCTGCCAGTCTGCATGGAGCGGCCAGAGCTGTCAGTCTGCATGGAGCAGCCAGAGCTGCCAGTCTGCATAGAGCTGCCAGTCTGCATAGAGCAGCCAGAGCTGCCAGTCTACATGGAGCAGCCAGAGCTGTCAGTCTGCATGGAGCAGCCTGAGCTGTCAGTCTGCATGGAGCAGCCAGAGCTGCCAGTCTGCATGGAGCAGCCTGAGCTGTCAGTCTGCATGGAGCAGCCTGAGCTGCCAGTTTGCATGGAGCAGCCAGAGCTGTCAGTCTGCACAAAGCTACCAGTCTGCATGGAGCAGCCAGAGCAGCTAGATCCGCCAGTCAGCCATGATCTTCCAGATCTGCCAGTCAACCAGACTCTTCCAGATCTGCCAGTCAACCAGACTCTTCCAGATCCGCCAGCCAGCCAGGATCTGCCGGAGCCAACTACCTGCCTGAGCTTCATCTCAGTACTGGGCTTCCTCTCAGTACTGGGCTTCCTCTCAGTACTGGGCTTCCCCTCAGTACTGGGCTTCTCCTCAGTCCCGGACTTCCCCTCAGTCCCGGGATTCCCCTCAGTCCCGGGATTCCCCTCGGTCCCGGGCTGCCCCTCGGTCCCGGGCTGCCCCTCAGTCCCGGGCTGCCCCTTAGTCCCGAGCTGCCCCTCAGTCCCGAGCTGCCCCTCAGTCCCGAGCTGCCCCTCAGTCCCGAGCTGCCTCAGTCACGAGCTGCCCTTCAGTCCAGTGGGGTTCTGGTTGAGGACTACGAGGTCATGGTCGGCGGCGAGGGTGGACTATCCCAGGACGCAAGGGGGAGGAACTAAGACATTTATGGAGTGGGGTCCACGTCCCGAGCCGGAGCCGCCACCATGGACAGACGCCCACCCGGACTCTCCCTATGGTTTTGAGGTGCGTCAGGGAGTCCGCACCTTGGGGGTTCTGTCACGCCTTGGTCTTAGTATTTTGTGTTTTCTTTAATTATTTGTTCAGGCCAGGGTGTGACATGGGTTTATTGTGTTGTCGTATTGGGGTTTTTGTAGGCATTGGGATTGTGGCTGATTAGGGGTGTGTCTAGCATAGGCTTGGCTGCCTGAGGCGGTTCTCAATCAGAGTCAGGTGATTCTCGTTGTCTCTGATTGGGAACCATATTTAGGTAGCCTGGGTTTTGCTGTGTATTTTGTGGGTGATTGTTCCTGTCTCCGTGTAGTGTTCACCAGATAGGCTGTAATTAGGTTTTCACGTTTCGTTTGTTGTTTTTGTATTTATTTAGTTATTTCATGTATCGCTATTTTTTCATTAAAGAACATGAGTAACCACCACGCTGCATTTTGGTCCGACTCTCCTTCAACAGACGAACGCCATTACAGTAGCCACAGAAAGACGTCCTTTAAAAACTCATACAGGCAGCCACAGAAAGGCGTCCTTTAAAAACTCATACAGGCAGCCACAGAAAGACATCCTTTAAAAACTCATACAGGTAGCCACAGAATTCACAGCAACAAATTAAATACAGCGGTCTAAGGCATTGCATCTCAGTGCCAGAGGCATCACTACAGACCCTGGTTTGATTCCAGGCTGTATCACAACTGGCCGTGATTGGGAGTCACATAGGGCGGCGCACAATTGGTCCAGTGTCGTCCGGGTTCGTCCAGAGTATGCTGTCATTGTAAATAAGAATTTGTTCTTAACTGACTTGCCTAGTCAATTAAATACATCAACACTACTGTTCAAAAGTTTGGCGTTACTTAGAAATGTCCTTGTTTTTGAAAGAAAAGCATATTTTTGTCCATTAAAATAACATCAAATTTATCAGAAATACAGTGTAGACATTGTTAATGTTGTAAATTACTGTTGTAGCTGGAAATGGCTGATTTTTAATGGAATATCTACATAGGCGTACAGAGGCCCATTATCAGCAAACATCACTCCTGTGTTCCAATGGCACGTTGTGTTAGCAAATCCAAGTTTATCATTTTAAAAGGCTAATTGATCATTAGAAAAACCTTTTGCAATTAGGTTAGCATAGCTGAAAACTGTTGTCCTGATTAAAGAAGCATAAAACTGGCCTTCTTTAGGCTAGTTTAGTATATGGAGCATCAGCATTTGTGGGTTTGATTACAGGCTCAAAATGGCCCGAAACAAAGAACTTTCTTCTAAAACTCATCAGTCTATTATTGTTCTGAAAAATTAAGTCTATTCCATGCGAGAAATTGCCAAGAAACTGAAGATCTGGTACAATGCTGTGTACTACTCCCTTCACAGAAGAGCGCAAACTGGCACTAACCAGAATAGAAAGAGGAGAGGGAGGCCCCGGTGCACAACTGAGCAAGAGGAAAAGTACATTAGAGTGTCTAGTTTGAGAAAACAGATGCCTCACAAGTCCTCAACTGGCAGCTTCATTAAATAGTACCCGCAAAACCTCAACGTCAACAGTTGAGAGGCGACTCCGGGATGCTGGCCTTCTAGGCAGAGTTCCTCTGTCCAGTGTCTTTGTTCTTTTGCCCATCTTTATCTTTTTATTGACCCGTCTGTGATATGGATTTTTCTTTGTAACTCTGCCTAGAAGGCCAGCATCCCGGAGTCGCCTCTTCATATTGTTAGATTACTTCATGGAGCAATTTTTTACATTTATTTAAAGAACAGAGAATTTCCTATATTCAAACGTACCCCTTGGAAACTGATATTTTATGGTCAAATATTGTCAGTGCTACACCAAACAGTACCTTTTCCTGTAACTTCCAGTATAATGGGGAAAACAAATTTGGGGGTTACATTATCTGGTGTGAAAAATCGTAGCTCGGTCGTACATTGATGCCACATTCCTGTCCTCTCTCTTTTACAAAAGAAAACATAAAACAAGCAATAGAGACATTTCATTCAATGTTGTTTAAAATCCAGTTTTAATATTTAAATGACCATAAAAAGCACATTAAAACATTTTCTAATTTTAGTTAAAAATATGGGTCAGCTAAAGGTCTTACATCTCAGAAGGATCTGAACAGAGGATCTCTAACCCATAAGAATTTATCTTCAATTCCCAACCCCAAAATATATCAACTTAAATGTTAAACCAAGGTATATTCAGGGGAAAGCATCCTCGGATCTTAATGGTTATCGACAAAATGTTAAGGTATACGACACCCCTCCCCCAATTTCTTTTTAAAAAATAAGAAAAAATGAGAACAAAATGAAAACAAAATGAAAACCCCAAATAAACTTAAATAAAAAGTAGAACGAATGCATTGATTGCTTAATACAAGCACAGTATCAGAACATTAGTGGAATATGTTGCTATATGTGAGCTGGTGAGTCTTAGTCATTTTACCTATGGTCTCAAAAGGTAAACCTGCAAATAACATACATCTTAGGATGGTGTATATACATACATTATCACTAGAAATAACTTAACTGGTAACAGTTAACACAGGATATATTCATCGACAAAATATCATAATTATTGAATTCTGTCAGTCTGTCTTTACACACACACTACCAGTCAAAGGTTGTAGAACACCTACTCATTCAAGGGTTCTTCTTCATTTTTTTTTACTATTTTCTACTAATTTCTACATTGTAGAAAAATAGTGAAGATACAAAAACTATGAAATAACATATGGAATCATGTAGTAAGCAAAAAAGTGTTAAACACGCTTTGCCTTGATGACAGCTTTGCACACCCTTGACATTCTCTCAACAAGTGTCATGAGGTAGTCACCTGGAATGCATTTCAATTAACAGGTGTGCCTTGTTAAAAGTTAATTTGTGGAATTTCTTCTTAATGTTTTTGAACCAATCAATTGTGTTGTGACAAGGTAGGAGTGGTATACAGAAGATAGTCCTATTTGGTAAAAGACCAAGTCTATATTATGGCAAGAACAGCTCAAATAAGCAAAGAGAAACGACAGTCCATCATTACTTTAAGACATGAAGGTCAGCTAATCCAGAAAAGAGCAGTCGCAAAAACCATCAAGCGCTACGATGAAACTGAGAGTAGGCGAATGGATGATCTCTGCATGCGTGATCCGCATGTGTGGTTCCCACCGTGAAGCATGGAGGAGGAGGTGTGAATTTGTGGAGGTGCTTTGTTGGTGACAATGTCAGTGATTTATTTAGAATTCAAGGAACACTTAACCAGCATGGCTACCACATCATTCTGCAGCGATACGCCATCACATCTGATTTGCGCTTAGTGGGACTATGATTACATTTTCAACTGGACAATGACCCCAAAACACACCTCCAGGCTGTGTAATGGCTCTTTGACCCAGGAGAGTGATGGAGTGCTGCATCAGATGACCTGACTTGCACAATCATACATCCTCAACCCAATTGAGATGGTTTGGGATGAGTTGGACTGCAGAGTGAAAGAAAAGCAGCCGACAAGTGCCCAGCATATGTGAGAACACCTTCAAGACTGTTGGAAAAACATTCCAGGTGAAGCTGGTTGAGAGAATGGCAAGAGTGTGCAAAGCTGCCATCAAGACAAAGGGTGGCTACTTTGTAGAATCTCAAATATAAAATAGATTTAGATTTGTTTAACACTTTTTTGGTTACTACATGATTCCATATGTGTTATTTTACAGTTGATGTCTTCACTATTATTCTACAATGTAGAAAATAGTAAAAATAAAGAAAAACCCTTGAATGAGTCGGTGTCCAAACGTTTGACTGGTAATATATATATATATATATATTTTTGTTTCGAAGATTAAGAGCCAGATGCGATTCTGATACACATGCAGGTTTTGAAAGTGGATTCAGAAATAACAGTATTGTAAGAAAAATTAAAATTAAAGTTTATTCATTATCAAAACGCACCTTTTTTTTTAGCACCTCTTAATTTGTGTGTGTTTTGAACAAGCACCATTGTCATTGTGGTATTTAATTTTGTACAGCACCTGTAGAATCCAGAAAAGAGGTCTCTCTACTCCCTCGTCTCTCGATTTCTCTCGTTTTTCTCCTGTTCACCTTTCTCTGCAACACCTTCATATGTCCTTCGTCTTTGTGCCACAACAGGTTTAAGTCATGTGATTCTAGCCCTACAAGGGCAAGAAGTCTTGTCCTGGTAAAACCTACATACACGGCAAGACCTGTTCGCTACACCATTTTTTATTCAAAACTTGCATGTGATATGGAAACAGGTGAGGGGGCTGGGTACTGGGGTTAGGTGGTATGGAAACAGGTGAGGGGGATGGGTACTGGTGTTAGGTGGTATGGAAACAGGTGAGGGGAATGGGTACTGGGGTTAGGTGGTATGGAAACAGGTGAGGGGCTGGGTACCCAGGTTAGGTGGAATGGAAACAGGTGAGGGGGCAGGGTACTGGGATTAGGTGGTATGGAAACAGGTGAGGGGGCTGGGTACTGGGGTTATGTGGTATGGAAACAGGCGAGGGGGCTGGGTACTGAGGTTATGTGGTATGGCAACAGGTTAGAGGGCTGGGTACTGGGGTTAGGTGGTATGGAAACAGGTGAGGGGCTGGGTACTGGGGTTAGGTGATATGGAAACAGGTGAGGGGGCTGGGTACTGGGGTTAGGTGATATGGAAACAGGTGAGGAGGCTGGGTACTGGGGTTAGGTGGTATGGAAACAGGTGAGGAGGCTGGGTACCCAGGTTAGGTGATATGGAAACAGGTGAGGGGGCTGGGTACTGGGGTTAGTTGATATGGAAACAGGTGAGGAGGCTGGGTACTGGGGTTAGTTGACATGGAAACAGGTGAGGAGGCTGGGTACTGGGTTAGTTGATATGGAAACAGGTGAGGCGGCTGGGTACTGGGGTTAGTTGATATGGAAACAGGTGAGGAGGCTGGGTACCCAGGTTAGTTGATATGGAAACAGGTGAGGAGGCTGGGTACCCAGGTTAGGTGATATGGAAACAGGTGAGGGGCTGGGTACTGGGGTTAGTTGATATGGAAACAGGTGAGGAGGCTGGGTACTGGGGTTAGTTGATATGGAAACAGGTGAGGGGGCTGGGTACCCAGGTTAGGTGATATGGAAACAGGTGAGGGGGCTGGGTACTGGGGTTAGGTGGTATGGAAACAGGTGAGGGGCTGGGTACCCAGGTTAGGTGCTATGGAAACAGGTGAGGGGGCTGGGTACCCAGGTTAGGTGATATGGAAACAGGTGAGGAGGCTGGGTACTGGGGTTAGGTGGTATGGAAACAGGTGAGGAGGCTGGGTACCCAGGTTAGGTGATATGGAAACAGGTGAGGGGCTGGGTACTGGGGTTAGTTGATATGGAAACAGGTGAGGAGGCTGGGTACTGGGGTTAGTTGATATGGAAACAGGTGAGGAGGCTGGGTACCCAGGTTAGTTGATATGGAAACAGGTGAGGAGGCTGGGTACCCAGGTTAGTTGATATGGAAACAGGTGAGGAGGCTGGGTACCCAGGTTAGTTGATATGGAAACATGTGAGGAGGCTGGGTACCCAGGTTAGGTGATATGGAAACAGGTGAGGGGCTGGGTACTGGGGTTAGGTGATATGGAAACAGGTGAGGGGGCTGGGTACCCAGGTTAGGTGATATGGAAACAGGTGAGGGGCTGGGTTGTGGGGTTAGGTGGTATGGAAACAGGTGAGGGGCTGGGTACCCAGGTTAGGTGCTATGGAAACAGGTGAGGGGGCTGGGTACTGGGGTTAGGTGGTATGGAAACAGGTGAGGGGCTGGGTACTGGGGTTAGGTGGAATGGAAACAGGTGAGGGGCTGGGTACTGGGGTTAGGTGGAATGGAAACAGGTGAGGGGCTGGGTACCCAGGTTAGGTGGAATGGAAACAGGTGAGGGGCTGGGTACCCAGGTTAGGTGATATGGAAACAGGTGAGGAGGCTGGGTACTGGGGTTAGGTGGTATGGAAACAGGTGAGGAGGCTGGGTACCCAGGTTAGGTGATATGGAAACAGGTGAGGGGGCTGGGTACCCAGGTTAGGTGATATGGAAACAGGTGAGGAGGCTGGGTACCCAGGTTAGGTGATATGGAAACAGGTGAGGAGGCTGGGTACTGGGGTTAGGTGGTATGGAAACAGGTGAGGGGGCTGGGTACCCAGGTTAGGTGATATGGAAACAGGTGAGGGGCTGGGTACCCAGGTTAGGTGATATGGAAACAGGTGAGGGGGCTGGGTAACCCAGGTTAGGTGGTATGGAAACAGGTCAGGGGGCTGGGTACCCAGGTTAGGTGGTATGGAAACAGGTGAGGAGGCTGGGTACCCAGGTTAGGTGGAATGGAAACAGGTGAGGGGGCTGGGTACCCAGGTTAGGTGGAATGGAAACAGGTGAGGGGCTGGGTACTGGGGTTATGTGGTATGGAAACAGGTTAGAGGGCTGGGTACTGGGGTTAGGTGGTATGGAAACAGGTGAGGGGGCTGGGTCCCAGGCTGGTCATATGGAAACAGGTGAGGGGGCTGGGTACCCAGGTTAGGTGATATGGAAACAGGTGAGGAGGCTGGGTACTGGGGTTAGGTGGTATGGAAACAGGTGAGGAGGCTGGGTACCCAGGTTAGGTGATATGGAAACAGGTGAGGGGCTGGGTACCCAGGTTAGGTGATATGGAAACAGGTGAGGAGGCTGGGTACCCAGGTTAGGTGATATGGAAACAGGTGAGGAGGCTGGGTACTGGGGTTAGGTGGTATGGAAACAGGTGAGGGGCTGGGTACCCAGGTTAGGTGATATGGAAACAGGTGAGGGGGCTGGGTACCCAGGTTAGGTGATATGGAAACAGGTGAGGGGGCTGGGTACCCAGGTTAGGTGGTATGGAAACAGGTCAGGGGGGATGGGTACTGGGGTTAGGTGGTATGGAAACAGGTGAGGGGCTGGGTACTGGGGTTAGGTGGTATGGAAACAGGTGAGGGGGATGGGTACTGGGGTTAGGTGTTATGGAAACAGGTGAGGAGGCTGGGTACCCAGGTTAGGTGGTATGGAAACAGGTGAGGGGCTGGGTACCCAGGTTAGGTGGTATGGAAACAGGTGAGGGGGCTGGGTACCCAGGTTAGGTGGTATGGAAACAGGTGAGGGGATGGGTACTGGGTTTAGGTGGTATGGAAACAGGTGAGGGGGCTGGGTACTGGGGTTAGGTGGTATGGAAACAGGTGAGGGGGATGGGTACTGGGGTTAGGTGGTATGGAAACAGGTGAGGAGGCTGGGTACCCAGGTTAGGTGGTATGGAAACAGGTGAGGGGCTGGGTACCCAGGTTAGGTGGTATGGAAACAGGTGAGGGGGATGGGTACTGGGGTTAGGTGGTATGGAAACAGGTGAGGAGGCTGGGTACTGGGGTTAGGTGGTATGGAAACAGGTGAGGAGGCTGGGTACCCAGGTTAGGTGGTATGGAAACAGGTGAGGAGGCTGGGTACCCAGGTTAGGTGGTATGGAAACAGGTGAGGGGGATGGGTACCCAGGTTAGGTGATATGGAAACAGGTGAGGGGGCTGGGTACTGGGGTTAGTTGATATGGAAACAGGTGAGGGGCTGGGTACTGGGGTTAGGGGGGTATGGAAACAGGTGAGGGGCTGGGTACTGGGGTTAGGTGATATGGAAACAGGTGAGGGGGCTGGGTACCCAGGTTAGGTGATATGGAAACAGGTGAGGGGGCTGGGTACTGGGGTTAGGTGGTATGGAAACAGGTGAGGGGCTGGGTACCCAGGTTAGGTGATATGGAAACAGGTGAGGGGCTGGGTACCCAGGTTAGGTGATATGGAAACAGGTGAGGAGGCTGGGTACTGGGGTTAGGTGGTATGGAAACAGGTGAGGAGGCTGGGTACCCAGGTTAGGTGATATGGAAACAGGTGAGGGGGCTGGGTACTGGGGTTAGTTGATATGGAAACAGGTGAGGAGGCTGGGTACTGGGGTTAGTTGATATGGAAACAGGTGAGGAGGCTGGGTACCCAGGTTAGTTGATATGGAAACAGGTGAGGAGGCTGGGTACCCAGGTTAGTTGATATGGAAACAGGTGAGGAGGCTGGGTACCCAGGTTAGTTGATATGGAAACATGTGAGGAGGCTGGGTACCCAGGTTAGGTGATATGGAAACAGGTGAGGGGGCTGGGTACTGGGGTTAGTTGATATGGAAACAGGTGAGGGGGCTGGGTACCCAGGTTAGGTGATATGGAAACAGGTGAGGGGGCTGGGTTGTGGGGTTAGGTGGTATGGAAACAGGTGAGGGGGCTGGGTACCCAGGTTAGGTGCTATGGAAACAGGTGAGGGGGCTGGGTACTGGGGTTAGGTGGTATGGAAACAGGTGAGGGGCTGGGTACTGGGGTTAGGTGGAATGGAAACAGGTGAGGGGCTGGGTACTGGGGTTAGGTGGAATGGAAACAGGTGAGGGGGCTGGGTACCCAGGTTAGGTGGAATGGAAACAGGTGAGGGGGCTGGGTACCCAGGTTAGGTGGAATGGAAACAGGTGAGGGGCTGGGTACTGGGGTTAGGTGGTATGGAAACAGGTTAGAGGGCTGGGTACTGGGGTTAGGTGGTATGGAAACAGGTGAGGGGGCTGGGTACCCAGGTTAGGTGATATGGAAACAGGTGAGGAGGCTGGGTACTGGGGTTAGGTGGTATGGAAACAGGTGAGGGGCTGGGTACCCAGGTTAGGTGATATGGAAACAGGTGAGGGGGCTGGGTACCCAGGTTAGGTGATATGGAAACAGGTGAGGGGGCTGGGTAACCCAGGTTAGGTGGTATGGAAACAGGTCAGGGGGCTGGGTACCCAGGTTAGGTGGTATGGAAACAGGTGAGGAGGCTGGGTACCCAGGTTAGGTGGTATGGAAACAGGTGAGGGGCAGGGTACCCAGGTTAGGTGGAATGGAAACAGGTGAGGGGGCTGGGTACCCAGGTTAGGTGGAATGGAAACAGGTGAGGGGGCTGGGTACTGGGGTTATGTGGTATGGAAACAGGTTAGAGGGCTGGGTACTGGGGTTAGGTGGTATGGAAACAGGTGAGGGGGCTGGGTCCCAGGCTAGGTCATATGGAAACAGGTGAGGGGGCTGGGTACCCAGGTTAGGTGATATGGAAACAGGTGAGGAGGCTGGGTACTGGGGTTAGGTGGTATGGAAACAGGTGAGGAGGCTGGGTACCCAGGTTAGGTGATATGGAAACAGGTGAGGGGCTGGGTACCCAGGTTAGGTGATATGGAAACAGGTGAGGGGGCTGGGTACCCAGGTTAGGTGATATGGAAACAGGTGAGGAGGCTGGGTACTGGGGTTAGGTGGTATGGAAACAGGTGAGGGGCTGGGTACCCAGGTTAGGTGATATGGAAACAGGTGAGGGGCTGGGTACCCAGGTTAGGTGATATGGAAACAGGTGAGGGGCTGGGTACCCAGGTTAGGTGGTATGGAAACAGGTCAGGGGATGGGTACTGGGGTTAGGTGGTATGGAAACAGGTGAGGGGGCTGGGTACTGGGGTTAGGTGGTATGGAAACAGGTGAGGGGATGGGTACTGGGGTTAGGTGGTATGGAAACAGGTGAGGAGGCTGGGTACCCAGGTTAGGTGGTATGGAAACAGGTGAGGAGGCTGGGTACCCAGGTTAGGTGGTATGGAAACAGGTGAGGGGGCAGGGTACCCAGGTTAGGTGGTATGGAAACAGGTGAGGAGGCTGGGTACCCAGGTTAGGTGGTATGGAAACAGGTGAGGGGGATGGGTACTGGGTTTAGGTGGTATGGAAACAGGTGAGGGGGCTGGGTACTGGGGTTAGGTGGTATGGAAACAGGTGAGGAGGCTGGGTACCCAGGTTAAGTGGTATGGAAACAGGTGAGGGGCTGGGTACCCAGGTTAGGTGGTATGGAAACAGGTGAGGGGATGGGTACTGGGGTTAGGTGGTATGGAAACAGGTGAGGAGGCTGGGTACTGGGGTTAGGTGGTATGGAAACAGGTGAGGAGGCTGGGTACCCAGGTTAGGTGGTATGGAAACAGGTGAGGAGGCTGGGTACCCAGGTTAGGTGGTATGGAAACAGGTGAGGGGGATGGGTACCCAGGTTAGGTGATATGGAAACAGGTGAGGGGCTGGGTACTGGGGTTAGTTGATATGGAAACAGGTGAGGGGCTGGGTATGGGGTTAGGGGGTATGGAAACAGGTGGAGGCTGGGTACCCAGGTTAGGTGGTATGGAAACAGGTGAGGAGGCTGGGTACCCAGGTTAGGTGGTATGGAAACAGGTGAGGGGGATGGGTACCCAGGTTAGGTGGTATGGAAACAGGTGAGGGGGCTGGGTAACCAGGTTAGGTGGTATGGAAACAGGTGAGGGGATGGGTACTGGGGTTAGGGGGTATGGAAACAGGTGAGGAGGCTTGGTACTGGGGTTAGGTGGTATGGAAACAGGTGAGGAGGCTTGGTACCCAGGTTAGGTGGTATGGAAACAGGTGAGGGGATGGGTACCCAGGTTAGGTGATATGGAAACAGGTGAGGGGCTGGGTACTGGGGTTAGTTGATATGGAAACAGGTGAGGGGCTGGGTACTGGGGTTAGGTGGAATGGAAACAGGTGAGGGGGCTGGGACTGGGGTTAGGTGGAATGGAAACATGTGAGGGGGCTGGGTACTGGGGTTAGGTGGAATGGAAACAGGTGAGGGGCTGGGTACTGGGGTTAGGTGGAATGGAAACAGGTGAGGGGGCTGGGTGCTGGGGTTAGGTGGAATGGAAACAGGTGAGGGGGCTGGGTACTGGGGTTAGGTGGTATGGAAACAGGCGAGGGGCTGGGTACTGGGGTTAGGTGGAATGGAAACAGGTGAGGGGCTGGGTACTGGGATTAGGTGGTATGGAAACAGGTGAGGGGCCTGGGTACTGGGGTTATGTGGTATGGAAACAGGTTAGAGGGCTGGGTACTGGGGTTAGGTGGTATGGAAACAGGTGAGGGGGCTGGGTCCCAGGTTAGGTTATATGGAAACAGGTGAGGGGCTGGGTATTGGGGTTAGGTAATATGGAAACAGGTGAGGAGGCTGGGTACTGGGGTTAGGTGGTATGGAAACAGGTGAGGAGGCTGGGTACCCAGGTTAGGTGATATGGAAACAGGTGAGGGGCTGGGTACCCAGGTTAGGTGATATGGAAACAGGTGAGGGGGCTGGGTACCCAGGTTAGGTGATATGGAAACAGGTGAGGAGGCTGGGTACCCAGGTTAGGTGGTATGGAAACAGGTGAGGGGGCTGGGTACCCAGGTTAGGTGGTATGGAAACAGGTGAGGGGCTGGGTACCCAGGTTAAGTGGTATGGAAACAGGTGAGGGGGATGGGTACTGGGGTTAGGTGGTATGGAAACAGGTGAGGGGGCTGGGTACTGGGATTAGGTGGTATGGAAACAGGTGAGGGGATGGGTACTGGGGTTAGGTGGTATGGAAACAGGTGAGGAGGCTGGGTACCCAGGTTAGGTGGTATGGAAACAGGTGAGGAGGCTGGGTACCCAGGTTAGGTGGTATGGAAACAGGTGAGGGGGCTGGGTACCCAGGTTAGGTGGTATTGAAACAGGTGAGGGGGCTGGGTACTGGGGTTAGGTGGTATGGAAACAGGTGAGGGGATGGGTACTGGGTTAGGTGGTATGGAAACAGGTGAGGAGGCTGGGTACCCAGGTTAGGTGGTATGGAAACAGGTGAGGGGGCTGGGTACTGGGGTTATGTGGTATGGAAACAGGTGAGGGGGATGGGTACTCAGGTTAGGTGATATGGAAACAGGTGAGGGGCTGGGTACCCAGGTTAGGTGATATGGAAACAGGTGAGGGGCTGGGTACCCAGGTTAGGTGGTATGGAAACAGGTGAGGGGGATGGGTACTGGGGTTAGGGGTATGGAAACAGGTGAGGAGGCTGGGTACTGGGGTTAGGTGGTATGGAAACAGGTGAGGGGGATGGGTACTGGGGTTAGGTGGTATGGAAACAGGTGAGGAGGCTGGGTACCCAGGTTAGGTGGTATGGAAACAGGTGAGGAGGCTGGGTACTGGGGTTAGGTGGTATGGAAACAGGTGAGGGGGATGGGTACCCAGGCTAGGTGGTATGGAAACAGGTACGTTTAGTTGCTGGTCTGGGTTGGGGGGGCTGGTTGTTAGCCAAGGAAGCAGACTGGACCCACTTCGAATCCAAACTTCTGGCTGGCATCTCCAAAGTCATTCAACATGACATCAATGATGGGAACCTGATCGATCTTGGGAGTATTAATCTCCATCACAGTCTTTCCGTAGCCCTCCCTCGACTGGAAAGAGAGAACGGGGGGAAAAACAACTATTAAACATTGTGCTTTCAGCCATCAGACACAACCTCATTGGAGATATAAAACAAGTCCAACAAAACAACCAATGGGGACATTTTACATACCTGCGAGACTTTCCCAAATGTACTTGAACAATCACTATTACAGACAGGCAGTATCGATGGGCAGCCCTTACCGCGCATCCGTCTATGAGGGCCCTGACATAAGGGTTGCTGTCGTAGGACATCTCCTCATCATTGGATCCCAGGAATCGCAGCGCCTTGTCGTAGCTGTCGGTGGTCTCGTCGTGCCACACCACAGACTGGTGGCAGCTATAGGTGAAGTTCTGCCTGGCAGAGGCAGTCAGTAGTTTCAGGAAGGTCATCTGAACTTCACTTATTGTGTTACCGGCTGCGTCAACGTATGAAAACTGTTAATTGGAGGAGGGTGTGAGAGAAAACAGAAAATAGATTGAGAGGTCAGAAATGAAACATGGGATTGGACATAATATACTGCTTAGAAGTGTTTTATCCCAAGAGTCCTTATAAAACATGAGAAAGGCTAACAGAATTTTTTTCTCCAAAAATACTCATTCAAGGCAGAAAGGAGTTGGAGCACTAAAAAAATAAAATATATTTTTATTTTAACTCACTTTACTCCATTGTACAGGAAGTCAAGCTGACTCCTTCCTCCTCCACTTCTGGCTCAAATTAGTCATTTTGGAAGTTTTTTTGATTTTTTTTGTCATTGTTGTTGAGCACCCTTCTGTTCCTTTGTTTGCTGAATCAAAGGTTCCCCCTGATACTCTTCTTCAAAAACATGCTGTCAGTATCAGTTATACAATCTCTCTCTCAGGCAATGGGCCAAACTGAGTCTCAAAGCAATAGAAAATCATATTTTCCTCCTCATCCTTCATCAATCCCAGACTGTATGAAATATAAATGAGAAGGGTCTGGGGGGGGGGCTGGTGAGGGGTCTTATATGAGAGGTCTGGATTCCTTGGTGGCTAGAAAAGTGGGGGTCACTTCCAGAGACAATTTTCTCTCTCTCTCTCTCTCTGTCTTCTATCTCAAATGCTACTTCTGAAGAGCCTCTGTACTGACAGACATAAGGCAGAGAGATGGCCAAGTGGGAGCCTGAGAAATCATTTTAGTTTAGTATTGTGAAGAGGAGACATTTCTTTTGAGAAGAGAACAGTGGAGGATGAAAACGTGGAGTTGAGGGAAATACTTACTATTGCACCATGCTCAAATTCACTGAACCACGACCCTGGAAGTTCTCTGGGCCATGAAGATATTCTGACCTACGGAGCCAAACAAATGAGGCGCTTCGGTACTTAGAAGAACACAATTTAAGCGCTGGTTCCTGGAATTAGGTTTAGTTTTGATCCATCAAAATTTGTGTAATATACAGCTAGATACCCCTTCCCTCAGATCTTAACATATAGGAAAATCACTACAGTATGTATAGTAATTCAATAAAAAATGTGTATATCAGTTTTTTTCTGCTCATACAGTTTGTCTATATTGATTGTCTTGACAATTACCAATGTTAGTTCAATGCATCTATTTTTCTTACATTTCACAGAGATACAGTATGAATGTAAATGTCAAATTCACAAGGCTATCACCAAAACAAGTTAGGTTTAAATGTAAATGACCAAGCGGTGAACCCATCAAACATCCCCAAACATGAATCTCGCAGTCCCATAACCCTCACTAGCATACGAATCAAATCAAACTGTATTTGTCACATGCACCGAATACAACAGACCGTACAGTGAAATGCTTACTTACAAGCCCTTAACCTACAATGCTTTAAGAAGTTAAGAAGAAAAAGTAAAAAATAGATGAGCAATTTAAAAAAAAAAGTCACAAATAATTAAAGAGCAGCAGTAAAATAACAGTAGCGAGGCTATATACAGGGCGTACCGGTACAGAGTCAATGTGGAGGCTATATACAGGGGGTATCGGTACAGAGTCAATGTGGAGGCTATATACAGGGGGTACCGGTACAGAGTCAATGTGGAGACTATATACAGGGGGTACCAGTACAGAGTCAATGTGGAGGCTATATACAGGGGGTACCGGTACAGAGTAAATGTGGAGGCTATATACAGGGGGTACCGGTACAGAGTCAATGTGGAGGCTATATCCAGGGGGTGCCGGTACAGAGTCAATGTGGAGGCTATATCCAGGGGGTACCGGTACAGAGTCAATGTGGAGGCTATATACAGGGGGTGCCGGTACAGAGTCAATGTGCGGGGGCACCGGTTGGTTGAGGTAATTGAGGTAATGTGTACATGTATGAATGATCCTATCAGAACATTATCTAGAATTGAACAAGACTATGGTTTGACTCTATGCTTAACTTCATAGCATGAGCAGGTGTGTGTGTGTGTTTCTGTGTGTGTGTGTCTGTATGTGTGTGTGTGTGTCGTCCTCTTGTAGGAAATGAAACGCCACTCACTCCACTGAACTTCTTATCTGGGAAGATGCAGGTCTCTCCTCCAGCCGTGAAGTTACAGTGGACAGAGAACGAGTCCCCTGAACATCCCTGGTTAGGATCTATCCAGTACTCGCCTGTGGAACAAAACCCAATGACACAATAAAATACCCGCATCTGTAGTTCTCTCTAGTTCTAAGGTTCCACCGACAACTGAAAACTAAAAACTACAAAATGTCACTAAATCGTTTAACTGTACTATGACACCTGATAGATATAAAAATAATATGTTCATATGTTTAGCAACAACAGATTTCTAACATTCAGTGTAAACATTTAAAAAGGTGCTAAGTGATATGATATCAGTCCTTGTCCGAAACAGGTAACCCTCCTTGCGTCTCGTATTAATCCACGTCCTCGTTCCAGCCATAGACCAACTGATACAGTTGTAAGTTACCTTGTATCTACAGTATACCGTACCATTTCAAGACAACCCCATGGATATTTCATATAGAGGGTTACCTACTGATCATAGCATGTTTGTGTTAGAGACGCCGTCTGATCTGAAATCCCACAGCTGTGGCCTTGGACTGAATCATGTAAAATGTCAGAAGTTTGATTATGAAAATGGATTTTATTGTAATTCTGACTTCTCAAACTAACAGGGACATTTTGATAATTACTGAGACTTGGTTAAACAAGTCTGTGACAGACAATGGTGTGTCTCTGAATGAATATAATATGTAATACTGCAGATCTGACAGAGGTGAGGGTGTCACCATATTCATGAAGAAAAATATGTTACTGTGTGAATTACCACCTCTGTGAATGTCTAGTCATAAATCTGGGCCTTGGGTAATAATGCCCAACTAACGTCAGTGGGAGTTTGTCGTCATCCTGTGGCCCTCTCAATTGCTCTTAGAAAATTGTCTGACTTTCTGTCTAACTATGATACATCTGATTTATTCATAGTTGGGAGTAAATGAGACCTTGGTCTCAATGGGTTCCCCCAGTAAACGCAATGAGTTCTTGTTCTCAGTGCTATTCAAATTCACCACTGCAATACACTACCTGCAAATGTACCAGATACCAGATACCATATACCATATACCATATACCAGATATCAGATACCATATACCATATACCAGATACCAGATACCATATACCATATACCAGATACCAGATACCATATACCATATACCAGATACTAGATACCATATACCATACCTCCAATGGCATCGCTACAAAATGAGCAAACAGCATTCACAGTTAACAGCTTCCTTGTCTAGATAAACAAAATGGACAGAAATCACAGCCATGGCATTAGCATATTACCCATGATTCCCCCTCTCTGTGACTCACCGTTGGTGAACTCTG
Organism: Oncorhynchus tshawytscha; assembly: GCF_018296145.1. NCBI lineage: Eukaryota > Metazoa > Chordata > Actinopteri > Salmoniformes > Salmonidae > Oncorhynchus > Oncorhynchus tshawytscha. The sequence continues at coordinate 32,571,135 of NC_056457.1, read as the reverse complement.
GATGGGCGAGCTGCAGGTCTTTGCAGGTCCTGGCTGGGTTGTTCTGTGTGCCCATTGGGTACTTCATCCTCTCCATGTCCTGTTTGAGGTTGTTGAGCGAACCAAAGATGTCCTCCATGCCATCTCCGTAGTCCATCATGGTACCCGCCGTGTCCGCCTGCATGTCTGCGTGTCTGCGGTTCTTCTTGGGCGACTGGATGGGCAGTGGCTGGATCACCTCACCAGAGGGACCCTATAGAGGAAGAAAGAAAATATCCCATAGTGTCACAGCGTTTTCTAAAAAATAACTTCATGAATTCCAGCTAAAGACACAGAAGTGGCCTATTCTCGGACAACAAAATGAATGTAAAAGTAATACTCACAGGAGGACCAGGTGAACCGATCGTACCGGTGTCTCCCTTCTGACCAGCAGGACCCTGAAAAGAGCATGGAGATTTAGAGCATGTTGTTAATTCTGGATTTCACAAACACTCCTATAAAATGACTGTCACAGTACTCTCAGTTGATAAAAAGATTTGTTGAACAGAACTTACCGATGAACCCTTAGCTCCTTTAGGACCTCCAGGGCCCTGGAAGAGACAACGAAGATGGCGTGATCAGTAAAGAGGAGATGACTATGTTGTATCATTACATTACATGTTAACTATGAGACTATACTCTAAATAAAACAGAGAAAACGGGGGACAGTTTTACAGGCAGGCCAGGAGGACCAGGGGGACCGACAGGACCTGAAGCTCCACTGATACCCTGGGGAGAAGAGACCAGACATCAGTAAGACGACAGTGGGATGACAGCGGACTACAGTGAGATAACGAGTGGTAGATTGCAAGGGAAACATTAGCAACCTTTTGCAACGTTTTCATGAGCCCTGAAAAGTTGCTGGTATTTTCGTGAGTAATACAGCTAGATAGATGTAGACCCCCATTATTCTGTTTCTCAAGCCTAACATAGAGACATATAGATGTAGACCCCCATTATTCTGTTTCTCAAGCCTAACATAGAGACATATAGATGTAGACCCCCATTATTCTGTTTTTCAACACTAACATAGAGACATATAGATGTAGACCCCCATTATTCTGTTTCTCAAGCCTAACATAGAGACATATAGATGTAGACCCCCATTATTCTGTTTTTCAACACTAACATAGAGACAGAAAGATGGACCCCCATTATTCTGTTTTTCAACACTAACATAGAGACATATAGATGGAGAACCGCATTCTTCTGTTTTTCAAGCCTAACATGGAGACAATCAGACCAATGGCATTTTATTTCCTGATTGACGAATGGCAAGGTGATGAGGTCATTAATCACTTACACCGTCGCCCTTGCCTCCGTGAGAACCCTGGGGTCCAGGCAGGCCTCTGTCTCCCTTCTCTCCCTGCTCGCCAGGGGGTCCAATCAGACCGATCAGACCTGGATGACCCTGTAGGACACAAACAAACAAGAGTAGTAAGGACTGGGACCATTGAGATACTTACAGTAAAAACACGTTGAAGACAATACCATGCCTGGCACCAGTACAACCCTGCTATAGCTGTTACCATTCCATCAAGTAAAATACAAAATCGGAACACTCATTCTACACATCTGAAATCATTTTTACAGAAATCACTTTTTTTCCCCGTCTGACAAAATAGTTGCCCAGAATTTCTCTAAATGCAACTGAGGACAATATCCACAACAACAATGTCTGGAAAATACGAGTGCCCTCTTCAGTCCCATTGATCTGAAACATGGAAAATGGCCACACAAATGAAAATGAAGAGCTTGTGTCCTTCTAAACCAATCCCTTCCAATCCTGCTCTCAACATTTGTGGCTGGCCATGCGCTTCATTACTGACTTTAAATTCACTGGCAGATCTAACGCTTTGCATCAAATGGAGCCGGCAATGTGGTACGGTCCTATTCAATTCAAACTGGCTTCCAGATTTCTCCAAATGTCACTTTTAGTTTCAAACACAAGTTGTGTCGAATAATTTAAATTTAAATGTATTGCTCTACCGAAATATTTAGTTTGACCTTTCTAGAGAAGCTGGTTAAAGGGTTCAGATGAGTGGAGGTCCAATCCCAGCCACGCTCATGGCCATCGTCTCCAACCCACTACAGGTTAAACTCCCAACCCCTTCTCGGATCGGAGAAATCAAATCAATAAGTGCTTTGGGACGGGAAATTGAGGCGGGCTCACCTTTTCACCCTTGGTGCCGGGGTCACCCTTCAGACCTGGGAGACCAGGGGGTCCCTAATTGTCACAGAGAAAAGATGGTTAGACATCAATTACACCACCTCAGTAGAGAAAGAACGGAAAGAAAAAATAAATAGAGACAGACAATGAGATAGAGAAGTAGAGAGAGAAAAATTAAAGAGAGAGAGTACTATAAAGATAGAGAGGAAGAGAGAAAAGAGAGAGAGGAGAGAGAAAGAGAAAAGAGAGAGAGAATAATTAGAGAGCACTATAAAAAAAGAGAGAAAGAGAGAAAAGAGAGTGAGAGAGAGACTTTTTTTTCTGAAACTTTCACATTTAATTTACCCCCCCCCCTTAAAAATAAAACACCAAAATATATCCTGTACATGTACCATACTCAACTTTCCATCTACCACGTACAAACCAACATCACAATACCCAAAACAACACACCACCATCACCACTTCTACAACCATTTATCCAAAACATCATCCCCAGATATATAGACAGCCCCCCAACACACCATATCTCCTGAAACATCTCCACACCCTAAGGCGCGCACAGACCATCCCATTAAATAGTAAAGGGTCTGTTATCCCCCACCTTTGACCCTGTTCCTCCTTGTTAGCCAAATAGCCAACTTCGCCTGAGCAAACAGAAAATTCAACAAAACACATTTGGCCTTCTCCTTAATCAAATACCTCTATCCCATTATAAACATCCCAACATTAAAAACCACCCCCAACCTCTCACACAGACATTCCAACAGAGACATTAAAGGCATTAACCTGGTACACACAGAAAACACATGAATCACAGTTTCTTTCAGTACACAGAAAGGACACCCCTGCCCAATTCCCGGTTCAACCCGTACCAACCAGCTGTTAGTGGCCAGGGCTCCATGAAGAACCCTCCACTGGAGGTCCCCTGACCTCTTTGGTACTGGGGGTTTGTAGATCCCCCTCCATCTAAAACCCACCATACTCTCCTCCCCACATACCCCCTGCCACTGATGTGCCTTCACTCCTGTTAGGCTCCTAATGTTCCTTACCTTAATGCAGAGGTTGCAGAGGGCTGTACCTCCCACCCCTTCAAACTCCCCCAGGCTCAGACGCCCTTGCCAGTCTCCAATCTCTGCCGTCACCTGCAGTGGCGGAAACATTGGTGGCCCCAACCCCCTTGGCCACTCAAACACCACCCCCCCCTACCCGGCTCAGACAGTGCCTCCTGGACCTCCTCCAGGAATCTCTCCAGCAGCCTAAGAGACGTTATTCCTGTATGGTGTGCCAAGACTTCTGGGGTTTTCCACTCCTCCTCTCCCAGCAGTCTCAGGTCACCCAGCCTTTGTAAACCCGCTGCCATCAGTTGCCTCTGCAGGGTGGCTGACTGAACCGATCTCAAAGGGATGGCTGGGTTGTGGAAGATAGGCTCCTCCCACATACACAGCCTAGGCTCCACACCCCCTTCTCGTGTGGGCCTTAGCAGCTGCCAGGTCCTCAGCACTGCAGAGTAAAACTCAGAGAGACCTGCTGTACTCAGCCTCTCCAGCCTCATGAGGAACAGCTGCCGGTCCAACCCTAATTCACCAGCTCTCCTCAACAGCGCGCATGCTGGCTCCTTCCAGGCAACATCAGTGTTGTGTTGTCTGTTCACACTGCTATGCTTTTTCTTGGCCAGGTCGCAGTTGCAAATGAGAACTTGTTCTCAACTAGCCTACCTGGTTAAACAAAGGTGAAATAAAAAAATAAAAAAATCAAATCAAATCAGTATGGTACAGCGTTCTCTGCACCGCCTTTAGTCAGAAAGCAGCCATCCTGCTCTCCAATTCCACCAGGCCCTGTCCTCCTTCGTGGACGGTCATGTACAACACTGCCGCCCTCAGCCAGTGATGGCCCGACCAGAAAAAGTTCACCAGCTTGCGTTCCAGGTCTGCAAGCAGACCGGCGGGGGGGTTGAGGAAAGCCAGTTTATGCCACAGGGAAGATGACACCAGGATGTTGATTATCAGCACCCTCCCTCTATATGACACTTGGGACAGGAACCACCTCCACCTGGCCAGTCTTGACACCACTGCCTGTGACAGCCCCTCCCAGTTCTTCCTGACCCACTTCTCCGAAGCCAGGTACACCCCCAAAACTTTAAGCCCTTCTCAACCCCACTGCAAACCCCCTGGAAGCAGAGGGGCCCTATCCCCCCCATAACAGAGCTTTACTCTTGCCCCAGTTTACCTTAGCTGACGAAGCTCCCTCGTACACCTTCAGACTAGTCTCTAGTGCCTGCATATCCTGACCATCCCTGACCATCACAGAAACATAATCTGCATATGCTGACACTGCTATGCCTGTCATCATATCCATGCCTGTACAGCACACTCCCTGCAGTCTCCTGCGTAGCAGTCCCAAAAAAGGCTCAATGGCTAGTGTATATAACTGCCCCGATAGAGGGCATCCTTGTCTAATGCCCCGTCTCACCCAGACTGGCCTACTGAGCCCCCCTCCCATCTTGATCATGCATTACGCCCCAGCATACAACATTTTTACACAGGTCAAAAAAGTATTCCCAAACACAGACATCACATTAAACAGATACTCATGGTCCCCTCTATCAAAAGCCTGCTCTTGATCTAAAGAGACCAGTTCAAAGTTCACATTAGAACCTCTCGACAAGTCCAACATGTCCCTGATTAAGAACAAGTTGTCTGTGATTGAGCATCCCGGAACACAATATGTTTGGTCCTTATGTACTATCGAGTCCAAATGGGACTTCAGTCTGTTAGAGAGGACCTTGGAAAATATATTGTAGTCCGCACAGAGTAATGTCACAGGCCTCCAGTTCTTAAGTTCACACAAGTCCCCTTTTTTGGGCAGGAGTGTTAGAGCCGCCCGACACATCGGCAACTCTCCTACCCCGACGCATTCACGCAACACGCAAAAGAAGTCCTGTCCAATTATTCGGCAGAATGTTTTATAAAACTCCACTGGGAGTCCCATTGACCTCCGGTGCACGACCGGGGTACATCTGGTTTACGGCCTCTGCCAGTTCATGGGACAACAGAGGAATGTCCATTTCATCCCTCTGTGCCAGAGAGAGCTTAGGGAGTTCTGGAAACAAGACCTGAGCACACATGGGATCACACATTTCTGCCCTACACAACTCAGTATAAAACACCACACTCCCGCATCTCCCCCACCACAGAGGTCACCCGCCCATCAGACAGCCGTAGACAATGCAGACCCTTGGCTTCACCATTCTGTCTTTCCAAACCAAAGAAGAAGGAGCTGGGAGCATCTATCTCCTTGAGCATGGAGAACCTGGCTTTTACAAGTGCTCCCTTTGCTTTAACCTGGAAAAAACTGCCCAGGTCCCTACGTAATTCAGCTAAATTAGCCTGGAGACTTACATTGCCCCCACCATCTCTACCTCTATCTCACTAATACAACGCTCTAGTTCCCCCAATACTCTCCTCGCCTCTGATGAGAGAGATGTATACTGTTTACAGAAAAGCCAAATTTGGACTTTCCCACATCCCACCATTGACTCAGATACAACTCTCTCCGCTGCCCCCACCTTTCTCAAAAGGTCTGGAAACCTGAGCAAAAAGTGGCATCTTGTAAGAGCTTTATATTGAACGTCCAATAGGATGTCTGCCGGGGCCCTGGTGAAATAGACAGCAGAGCCATGGTTATGTGGCGATCCATAAAACCCACCAGGAGAATGGTAGCGCCCAACAGCCTATTGGCTCTGATTCCTGGACATGTAAAACCGATCAAGTCGGGCTGCACTCACCCTAGCCCCAAAAACCTTCACCCATGTATACTGTCTTGGGTTGGGCTGCACTCACCCTAGCCCCAAAAACCTTCACCCATGTATACTGTCTTGTGTTGGGATGTTTAGTTCTCCAAACATCCACTAGGTCAAACTGATTAATGATGTCCCTTAACACTCCCACTGACACTGAATGAGGCTCTTCCCCATTTCTGTCTTTCGTAAAATCCATTGTACAGTTCCAGTCCCCGCCGACCACCAGAGTCTCCTCAGGCGCTACCTGTGAGAGTTCCTGTCTAAGACTCCCAAATAGAACCCCTCTCTCTCTCTCCCTGTGTTAGGCGTATACACATTTACAACATCCACCCAAGCCACTTCCTGTTCACCCCGCTATCATCCAGAAGGTGAGGTCAGTGCAGGTTCATCAAAGCGGGGACCGAGAGACTGAAAAACAGCTTCTATCTCAAGGCCATCAGACTGTTAACACTAACATTGAGTGGCTGCTGACAACATACTGACTCATATCTAGTCACTTTAATAATGAAAAATGTATGTAAGTATCACTAGCCACTTTAAACAATGCCACTTTATATAATGTTTACATACCCTACATTACTCATCTCATATGTATATACTGTACTCTATACCATCTACTGCATCTTGCCTGTGCCGTATGGCCATCGCTCATTCATATATTTTTATGTACATATTCGTATTCATTCCTTTACACTTGTAAAGGAAGTTGTTGTGAAAATGTGAAAATGTTAGGTTAGATTACTTGTTAGATATTACTGCATGGTCGGAACTAGAAGCACAAGAATTTCGCTACGCTCGCATTAACATCTGCTAAACATGTGTGTCTTATTTTATTGATTTATTTCATCTGTATTTAGCCAGGTAGGCAAGTTGAGAACAAGTTCTCATTTACAATTGCGACCTGGCCAAGATAAAGCAAAGCAGTTCGACACATACAACAACACAGAGTTACACGTGGAGTAAAACAAACACACAGTCAAATAATACAGTAGAAAAATAAGTCTATATACGATGTGAGCAAATGAGGTGAGAAGGGAGGTAAAGGCAAAAAAGGGCCAGGGTGGCAAAGTAAATACAAAATAGCAAGTAAAACACTGGAATGGTAGATTTGCAGTGGAAGAATGTGCAAAGTAGAAATAAAAATAATGTGGTGCAAAGGAGCAAAATAAATAAATGAATAAATACAGTAGGGAAAGAGATACTTGTTTGGGCTAAATTAGAGATGGGCTATGTACAGGTGCAGTAATCTGTGAGCTGCTCTGACAGCTGGTGCTTAAAGCTAGTGAGGGAGATAAGTGCTTCCAGTTTCAGAGATTTTTGTAGTTCATTCCAGTCATTGGCAGCAGAGAACTGGAAGGAGAGGCGGCCAAAGGAAGAATTGGTTTTGGGGGTGACCAGAGAGATATACCTGCTGGAGCGCGTGCTACAGGTGGGTTCGGCTATGGTGACCAGCAAGCTGAGATAGGGGGGACTTTACCTAGCAGGGTCTTGTAGATGACTGAAGGAGAGTTGTATGGCATTGGAACTCATCTGGAGGGTTTTTATTAACACAGTGTCCAAAGAAGGGCCAGAAGTATACAGAATGGTGTCATCTGCTTAGAGGTGGATCAGAGACTCACCAGCAGCAAGAGCGACATCATTGATGTATACAGAGAAGAGGGTCGGCCCAAGAATTGAACCCTGTGGCATCCCCATAGAGACTGCCAGAGGCCCAGACAACAGGCCCTCCGATTTGACACACTGAAATCTATCAGAGAAGTAGTTGGTGAACCAGGCGAGGCAATCATTTGAGAAACCAAGGCTATCGAGTCTGCCGATGAGGATGTGGTGATTGACAGAGTTGAAAGCCTTGGCCAGGTCAATGAATACGGCTGCACAGTATTGTTTCTTATCGATGGCGGTTAAGATATCGTTTAGGACCTTGAGCGTGGCTGAGGTGCACCCATGACCAGCTCTGAAACCAGATTGCTAAGCGGAGAAGGTGAGGTGGGATTCGAAATGGTCGGTAATCTGTTTGTTGACTTGGCATTCGAAGACCTTAGAAAGTAGGATAGATATAGGTCTGTAGCTGTTTGGGTCTAGAGTGCCCCTCCCCTTTGAAGAGGGGGATGACCGCAGCTGCTTTCCAATCTTTCGGAATCTCAGACGACACAAAAGAGAGGTTGAACAGGCTAGTAATAGGGGTTGCAACAATTTCGGCAGATCATTTTAGAAAGAAAGGGTCCAGATGGTCTAGCCCGGCTGATTTGTAGGGGTCCAGATTTTGCAGCTCTTTCAGAATATCAGCTGACTGGATTTGGGAGAAGGAGAAATGGGGAAGGCTTGGGCGAGTTGCTGTGGGGTGTACAGTGCAGTTGACCGGGGTAGGGGTAGCCAGGTGGAAAGTGTATGTGACAAATCAAATTTTATTTATAAAGACAAAACCCATGTTGTTTATTTTTGCTTTTACAACAAGCAGCCTACCCCTACACACCTCCTTTGAGGAGCAAATCTTTACAGACAGACCCGGTACAAAGAGGACTGCTACACCTGCACTAAAATTTGTCCCATGGCTCAAGACACTTGCCCCTTTCCACCAGAGCCCCCAATCGACTTCATTCAACACATCATTATGCGTCTCCTGCAGAAACAACACCTGTACTTTTGTTTTGTTTTACATATTCACCCAACACACTCCTCTTCCCCACATCTCTGGCGCCATTCATATTGAGCGAGTCTACCCGAAGAGTCTCCATAAGAAGTGGGAGAAAAGCCAGCAAAGAAAGAGACCAATAGCAATGCTCAAAAAGCCCCAGTGTCAGAAAGAAACTATTCATCTAACAGTGTCTGAAGGTCAACCCTTTCGCACTGTTGTGACCCACTTCCATAACTGTTTCCTGGGTGAGAGGACACCATGCCCCTCATTTTTCATAGCATGTTGTAATGTTTTTACAAACTTTCTCAGATTAGAAAAAAAGCCTCAAGATTTCAACTTTTTTCCCCTTGGTCTCATTCAGGAACCTTGTCAGTAATCTCAACGTGTACTTAGACCCCTCAGCTTGACTGGCTGTCAGCTCCGGACACATTGAAGAGAAGTAATAACTCCTCAATAACTCGTCATCCTCTTCCTCAGACTCACTTTCCTCCTCATCTCTATCTCCCATCCTGACCACCAGCCCTTCCTCTCTGGTCAGGGCCTCCCTCCCAGCACCAGGCAATGGTTCCATGGTGCCTTTGACCACACCCTTTTTCCTTTTCTGCTTGACCCCCCCCCCTCCCAGTCTCTTACACTTCCCCACTATACTCTCCTCATCCACCAGCATAACCTGACTAGACCCAGCCTCAGCTACCCCACCATCCATGGCATGACTAGGCCCAGCCTCATCTACACCACCATCCATGGCATGACTAGGCCCAGCCTCAGCTACTCCACCATCCATGGCATGACTAGGCCCAGCCTCAGCTACTCCACCATCCCTGGCATGACTAGGCCCAGCCTCATCTACACCACCATCCCTGGCATGACTAGGCCCAGCCTCAGCTACCCCACCATCCCTGGCATGACTAGGCCCAGCCTCAGCTACTCCACCATCCCTGGCATGACTAGGCCCAGCCTCATCTACACCACCATCCCTGGCATGACTAGGCCCAGCCTCAGCTACTCCACCATCCCTGGCATGACTAGGCCCAGCCTCAGCTACTCCACCATCCCTGGCATGACTAGGCCCAGCCTCATCTACACCACCATCCCTGGCATGACTAGGCCCAGCCTCAGCTACTCCACCATCCCTGGCATGACTAGGCCCAGCCTCATCTACTCCACCATCCCTGGAATGACTAGGCCCAGCCTCAGCTACTCCACCATCCATGGCATGACTAGGCCCAGCCTCAGCTACTCCACCATCCCTGGCATGACTAGGCCCAGCCTCAGCTACTCCACCATCCCTGGCATGACTAGGCCCAGCCTCATCTACACCACCATCCCTGGCATGACTAGGCCCAGCCTCTGCTGTCTGCATCTCATTGCCCCCTGCAAGGTGACCTCGATTTCCCCCACTGGCGCTTGTGCCCTCACCTTGTCCACGGTCTTTATGTGGGCATGCTTATGCCCCAAATCCCCACACTCAAAACACCATGCTGGCAAACCCTGCATAGAGCCCCTCCCTATGCCTCACTTTAAAATGCACATTTAGCTGTTGCTCATTGTTGTTCAGAAACATAAACACTAGCCTCCGGAATGAAACAACGTGATTAACGGCATCTGCCTGAAAACCTGTTGACAGTACACGAAAACCGCTAGCATACTTACCAAAATGACTCAGCTCTTTCCTGATTTGATCCTCCGTAATCAAATTTGCAACTACCACCCTGGTCGAAGGGGTAGAAAGAGGCGAAATTGGCACCAACACAAAAAACAAATTTGCTCTTTTCATGAACACAACCACAGCTTTGTTCATTCTAGAAGCGGAATGTTTCAGCTCCTACCTTTCCAACCTCCTCAACTTTAACTCCATTCTCAGGAACACACCTGAATAAATGCCGTAACGACAGCGTCTCCTCCGCGCTAGGCTGACAAGCCATCGCGCACACCACACCTTCCAAACCCCAGGAAACTAACTCTCCACTTCCACCCTAAATCTGTCCTCTTCCACCCTAAAAACCTGTGAATACTGCTTAAACAAATAGTGCATTAACCCTCCACCATAGAAAATACAATTGAAAGAAAAGACCAAGAAAATAATCAAGAAAGTTAGTTAGGACAGAGCCCTCCACACCAAACACAAGAGAGAGAGAGAGAAATATATATAGATAAAGAGAGAGAGCACTAAAGAGAGAGAGAGAGAGAGAGAGAGAGAGGGAAGAGAACGAGAGAGAGAGAGCACGAGAGAGAGAGAACTCAACTCATCTCAAAACATAGAGACCCGGAAAACCTGAGTCTACGCCTTCACTATGGTGAATCACTAAAACAATACAGAAATACACTACGGAAAAAGAAGGAACAGCATGTCAGAAATCAGCTCAATGCAATTGAAGAATCCATAGACTCTAACCACTTCTGGGAAAATTGGAAAACACTAAACAAACAACAACACGAAGAATTATCTATCCAAAATGGAGATGTATGGGTAAACCACTTCTCCAATCTTTTTGGCTCTATAACAAAGAATAAAGAGCAAAAACATATACATGATCAAATACAGATCTTAGAATCAACTATTAAAGACTACCAGAACCCACTGGATTCTCCAATTACATTGAAAGAGTTACAGGACAAAATAAAAACCCTCCAACCCAAAAAGGCCTGTGGTGTTGATGGTATCCTCAATGAAATGATCAAATATACAGACAACAAATTCCAATTGGCTATACTAAAACTCTTTAACATCATCCTTAGCTCTGGCATCTTCCCCAGTATTTGGAACCAAGGACTGATCACCCCAATCCACAAAAGTGGAGACAAATTTGACCCCAATAACTACCGTGGAATATGCGTCAACAGTAACCTTGGGAAAATCCTCTGCATTATCATTAACAGCAGACTCGTACATTTCCTCAATGAAAACAATGTACTGAGCAAATGTCAAATTGGCTTTTTACCAAATTACCGTACAACAGACCATGTATTCACGCTGCACACCCTAATTGACAACCAAACAAACCAAAACAAAGGCAAAGTCTTCTCATGCTTTGTTGATTTCAAAAAAGCCTTCGACTCAATTTGGCATGAGGGTCTGCTATACAAACTGATGGAAAGTGGTGTTGGGGGTAAAACATACGACATCATAAAATCCATGTACACAAACAACAAGTGTGCGGTTAAAATTGGCAAAAAACACACAAATTTCTTCACACAGGGTCGTGGGGTTAGACAGGGATGCAGCTTAAGCCCCACCCTCTTCAACATATATATCAACGAACTGGCGCGGGCACTAGAGAAGTCTGCAGCACCCGGCCTCACCCTACTAGAATCCGAAGTCAAATGTCTGCTGTTTGCTGATGATCTGGTACTTCTGTCACCAACCAAGGAGGGCCTACAGCAGCACCTAGATCTTATGCACAGATTCTGCCAGACCTGGGCCCTGACAGTAAATCTCAGTAAGACCAAAATAATGGTGTTCCAAAAAGGTCCAGTCACCAGGACCACAAATACAAATTCCATCTAGACACTGTTGCCCTAGAGCACACAAAAAACTATACATACCTTGGCCTAAACACCAGCGCCACAGGTAACTTCCACAAAGCTGTGAACGATCTGAGAGACAAGGCAAGAAGGGCATTCTATGCCATCAAAAGGAACATAAATTTCAACATACCAATTAGGATCTGGCTAAAAATACTTGAATCAGTCATAGAGCCCATTGCCCTTTATGGTTGTGAAGTCTGGGGTCCGCTCACCAACCAAGACTTCACAAAATGGGACAAACACCAAATTGAGACTCTGCACGCAGAATTCTGCAAAAATATCCTCCGTGTACAACGTAGAACACCAAATAATGCATGCAGAGCAGAATTAGGCCGATACCCACTAATTATCAAAATCCAGAAAAGAGCTGTTAAATTCTATAACCACCTAAAAGGAAGCGATTCCCAAACCTTCCACAACAAAGCCATCACCTACAGAGAGATGAACCTGGAGAAGAGTCCCCTAAGCAAGCTGGTCCTGGGGCTCTGTTCACAAACACACCCTACAGAGTCCCAGGACAGCAGCACAATTAGACCCAACCAAATCATGAGAAAACAAAAAGATAACTACTTGACACATTGGAAAGAATTAACAAAAAAACAGAGCAAACTAGAATGCTATTTGGCCCTACACAGAGAGTACACAGCGGCAGAATACCTGACCACTGTGACTGACCCAAAATTAAGGAAACCTTTGACTATGTACAGACTCAGCGAGCATAGCCTTGCTATTGAGAAAGGCCGCCGTAGGCAGACATGGCTCTCAAGAGAAGACAGGCTATGTGCTCACTGCCCACAAAATGAGGTGGAAACTGAGCTGCACTTCCTAACCTCCTGCCCAATGTATGACCATATTAGAGAGACATATTTCCCTCAGATTACACAGATCCACAAAGAATTCGAAAACAAATCCAATTTTGAAAAACTCCCATATCTACTGGGTGAAATTCCACAGTGTGCCATCAAAGCAGCAAGATTTGTGACCTGTTGCCACGAGAAAAGGGCAACCAGTGAAGAACACGCACCATTGTAAATACAACCCATATCTATGCTTATTTATTTTATCTTGTGTCCTTTACCATTTGTACATTGTTAAAACACTGTATATATATATATATATAATATGACATTTGTAATGTCTTTATTGTTTTGAAACTTCTGTATGTGTGATGTCTACTGTTAATTTTTATTGTTTATTTCACTTTATATATTATCTACCTCACTTGCTTTGGCAATGTTAACACATGTTTCCCATGCCAATAAAGCCCTTGAATTGAATTGAATTGAATTGAGAGAGAGAGAAAGAGAGAGAGAGAGAGAGAGCACTAGAGAGAGGAGAGCACTAGAGGGAGAGAGAGAGGGAGAGAGAGAGCACCAGAGAGAGAAAGAGAGACAGGGAGAGAGAGAAATATATAAAGAGAGAGAGAAATATATATATATATATATATATATAAAGAGAGTGAGAGAGAAATATATATATATATATATATATATAGAGAGAGAGGAGAGCACTAGAGAGAGAAAGAGAGAGAGAGGAGAGCACTAGAGAGAGACAGGGAGAGAGAGAGAGAGGGAGAAGAGAGAGAGAGAGAGACAGCACTAGAGAGAGAGAGAGAGAGAGAGAGAGCATGAGAGAGAGAGAGAGAGAGAGAGCACGAGAGAGAGAGAGAGAGAGAGAGAGAGCTTATTATCTCTGCTGACCATAGGTCCAGGTGGGCCGTCTTGTCCAGGAGAACCAGGAAGTCCTTGTTCACCCTGAGAAGAGAAAAAACATCCAATTATAGTCCAGCATTACAACATTCTGCAACTCTTATTGCCTCATATTGATTTCCTGTGCCCGGCACCATGATTAATTGCAGGAATAGCGCAAAAAAGTGTGTTTGAATAAACAACAAAAATATATAAAGGACAAGCCAAATGGTACTATCGATTATTCCATGAGCACTGTTGTCAGACAGCTTTAGGGCTGTTTGGTCTCTCTCTCTCTGTGTGTACACGTGTGTGTGTGTGTGTGTGTGTGTGTGTGTGTGTGTGTGTGTGTGTGTGTGTGTGTGTGTGTGTGTGTGTGTGTGTGTGTGTACATGTGCATGTGTATTTAAGGAAAGATGAACTTTGGGATCTCAGACTTACAACGGGGCCGGGGATTCCACGCAGACCTTCTGGACCGGTCTTTCCCGAGGGCCCCTGGGGGCCAACTGGGCCAGCTTTACCTGGGGGTCCCTCGGCTCCAGACTCACCCTATAGTACAGGACAAGACTGTCAAAATGACACAACTCTAGATATTAACATGTCATTTCCATCTGGTTTGATAGATGCTCTCTGTGTAATGACAATGTGTCTGGCTAGCAGGTAAACAACATGTCTTTATGTGTTCTGGGTCTCTCTATGTGTTCTGGATCTCTTTATGTGTTCTGGGTCTCTCTATGTGTTCTGGATCTCTCTATGTGTTCTGGATCTCTCTATGTGTTCTGGATCTCTTTATGTGTTCTGGATCTCTCTATGTGTTCTGGATCTCTTTATGTGTTCTGGATCTCTTTATGTGTTCTGGATCTCTTTATGTGTTCTGGATCTCTTTATGTGTTCTGGATCTCTCTATGTGTTCTGGGTCTCTCTATGTGTTCTGGGTCTCTCTATGTGTTCTGGGTCTCTCTATGTGTTCTGGGTCTCTCTATGTGTTCTGGGTCTCTCTATGTGTTCTGGATCTCGTTATGTGTTCTGGATCTCTTTATATGTTCTGGATCTCTTTATGTGTTCTGGATATCTTTATGTGTTCTACATCTCTTTATGTGTTCTAGATCTCTTTATGTGTACTAGATCTCTTTATGTGTTCTGGATCTCTCTATGTGTTCTGGATCTCTTTATGTGTTCTGGATCTCTTTATGTGTTCTGGATCTCTTTATGTGTTCTGGATCTCTCTATGTGTTCTGGGTCTCTCTGTGTTCTGGGTCTCTCTGTGTTCTGGGTCTCTCTATGTGTTCTGGGTCTCTCTATGTGTTCTGGGTCTCTCTATGTGTTCTGGGTCTCTCTATGTGTTCTGGGTCTCTCTATGTGTTCTGGGTCTCTCTATGTGTTCTGGATCTCGTTATGTGTTCTGGATCTCTTTATATGTTCTGGATCTCTTTATATGTTCTGGATCTCTTTATGTGTTCTGGATATCTTTATGTGTTCTACATCTCTTTATGTGTTCTAGATCTCTTTATGTGTACTAGATCTCTTTATGTGTTCTAGATCTTTTTATGTGTTCTAGATCTCTGTATGTGTACTAGATCTCTTTACGTGTTCATAATGATCTAACCCCTAACAACAGATCATAGACTGGGTTCTTATCCACTTCACGTCCTTGTAGTGTGTACTGTCAAAGAGACATTCCTTCGACTGCGTTGAGCTTCAGGTGACCACAGCCTAGTCTTATGTTCACAGAGCAGCATAGATAACATCTGGAGGGTTAGATAACAATGGGACTCTGTGATTGATGTGAAACAACAATGCCCGGTCTAAACCATAGCAGAGTGGGATAGGGCTAGAGACAACTGGCAAACAGACTTGTGACATGTCAGAGCTAGATACAGCACAGTACGTTTCGACAAATTAAGGTACAACACATAGTAAACACATTAAAAACACACAAACTGAATCTAAGCTAAAATAGGCTGTGTGAGTCCCAACTTCCTGGGGGTTTTGTGTTTTAATTTGGGAGGAGGGGAGAGAGATTAAAGGAAAAGGGAAGAGGAGACAGGGATAAGGGATGAGGGGAGAGGGATGAGGGAAGAGTGGAGAGGGTGGAGGATGAGGGAACAGGGAAGTGGGGTGAGGGGTGAGGCATGGGGGCTTGCTGTGGAGTCTGGAGATCCTGAGGCTGCTCTCTGGGTAAAGGCTGAATTGATTTTGTAGGTTACCTTGGTGCCCTTCTCTCCTTGTCTACCCTCTGTACCGGCAGATCCTGGGGGGCCCTGGAGAAGACACGCTTTAGTATCACACAGCATTGTGTTCATGTGTGTGTGTGTGTGTGCATGCATGTGCATGAATAATGTCTGTGTGTGTTGTCGTGGAAAAGTGTAAGATTATACTATAGTCTTTGTATTGCATTAGAATGGTTGTTTTATTCGACAGAATAGAGTATTCTGTTAACTATTGTGTGTGTGTGTTCCACTGAGGATGGGCCTCTATGAGATAACACTGACAGAGGAGATTTACAATGTCTTTGGGTAATAAAGCCTAAAGAGCATTCCAGATAACATGAGGTAATGTTTTTGTGCTATACCGTACCAGGGTGAGACGGGTCACAGTTTAGAGTAGGAGGGGGCCAGACACTGGTCTTTACAATGAGAACTGTTGACACAGCAGTAACTCTCTGCTATCTTTTATAGATATCTTTCATACAAATAGGCCAATTGTGCTTCGCCCGACAGACCTCCCGGTCGCGGCCGGTTACGACAGAGCCTGGGCGCGAACCCAGAGTCTGTGGTGGCACTGCAGTACAGTGCCCTTAACCACTGCACTACCCGGGAGGCGCAAAAGATGAAGTTTAAGTGTAACTCTGACTGGTGTGTAGTTTGTAACTCTCCTCATTTGGTAAAGTAGAAAAATGCCACCACAGTGTTTGTTTATTAGTCTGTTCATGTCTGCAGTCAACAACAACATTGTGAGGGCAGTAATTCAGGTCAATTGTAACAAATCGTTACGGTGAAATACAGCCGTTGGATATCAAATCAAACGCACCAGTAAGAACACAGAGTTGAGTACTGAGGAAATGAGAAGTTGCTTGAACAAACTTTTGTCTACGGGGCTGTACTTCAAGATAAAAAAAATAAACCTAGAAAGAAATACTAGACATAGTAATATTGACATTTTAGTCCTTCAAACAGATGCTCTTATCCAGAGCGTACAATAGTGAGTGCATTTATTTTTGACACTGGTCCCCACGAAGGAATTGAACTCAAAACCCTGGCGTTGCAAGTGCCATGCTCTACCATCTGAGTCACACAGGACCATACCACAACCTCTAAAATATTTAATTCCTGAATATAGGTTGAAAATGACAGTAATAAATCCATTAACCAGTTCATATCTAGTAGTTTCAGTATTCCTCCCGAAAACATCTTCATTCAATTCAACACGGATGAAAACCAGAGTCTTGATCAAATCTCCTTGAAAAGTACACCTCAATCTACCCACAAATTGGCAAAGAAAATCTGTTTGACTGAACGGGAGTGTGGACATGATTCATACCCATATAACAGAACTGCTTACACACACACACACACACACACACACACACACACACACACACACACACACACACACACACACACACACACACACACACACACACACACACACACACACACACACACACACACGTCTCCGATCACGGCAAAGGTTTCCAGGTGATGTGTTCTCTCTGGCCACCTCTCAGCCTAAGGCTGGCTCTTTCAACTATACAAGGGGTCCTCACATCAAAACCCCATGCAGTCCACAGAGAGGCACACTTCTCTGATCAGACAGCATGGGAAAGCAGGGATGGCAGCAGGGCTGTGTGTTGTGACTGAGTTCCCGTGTAGAGATGGCAGCAGGGCTGTGTGTTTTGACTGAGTTCCCGTGTAGAGATGACAGGAGGGCTGTGTGTTTTGACTGATTTAGAGATATGGCCAACAGGGCAGCATTGTCTTTGTTTCTCTGCTTTCACCCTCACTCGAGTTGTAAGCGATAGGCCAACATGATGCTACTTCTGTTAACACAAACTGCTGACTACCTACTGCAGTTGTCCCTACTCTTCCAATCATATTCTGTTAACACCAAACTGCTGACGACATACTGTAGTTGTCCAACTCTTCCAACCATATGAAATAATATTGGGAATATTTGTGATCTGTTTGTTGTCTTGTCTTGGGGTAGTATAAATACAACAGCAGTCTAAAAACAAATGAACTACCCTAAACAGTAAATGGTATGTCTTTCCAGATAAATATCTATATTGAGACAAAAATCAAACCTTTAAGATAAAAATAAATGAGATTCAAATAACTAAAGAATGTCTCTGGTGCTAAATGGATTTAGACAGTGCCTGAAGGAGCTGGAGAGAGATTTCAGCTTAATTTCAAATTGCTATTGGTAAACTGCTGAGGAAGTAAAAACACCCTGCAACGTTAAATGCAAAACAACTCTACCCCCAAAATACTGATTCAGGGGAGCAGAATGCCTGAGAGTTGCAGAAATCGTTCTAGGTAAACATTGTTAGGGATGCAGATAAAATACCTATGATGATGAAATAGCCATTTTCCTAAAATAATCCCTTGGCCATTAGGAGCTGCATGTTGATATGATGCTAAATACTCTGAATATAAATTCCGTCAAGCACATTGTAAAAGCAATTGGCTGTTTTTGTGTCAGTTGTAAATTGCAGCTATTTGAGCTATTGGCCTGTGTCATAGCTGTTGCAGAAGATTGCTCGAGACAGCCATTTCTTTGAGAAATGTGGGACAATAATTTCCACTTTTCTTTTAAAGAAAGAATTTAACATCCGTCAAAAGGAGGTTCATGCACTATTTGGGATTCACTAATGTCTGGTGCTTTCAACTAATATTAGCCTACCATGAATGATGTTACACTTGATAAGTTCCCAGGGAAAGTCAAAGAGAATTTACAGTGCCTTTCAGAAGGTATTGAGACCCTTGACTTTTTCCACATTTTGTTATGTTACAGCCTTTCTCCAAAATGTTTTTAAACAATAAATAATCGTCAATCTACACACAATACCCAATAATGACAAAGCGGTACTTTACTCCGTACTTTGTTGAAGCACCTTTGGTAGTGATTACAGCCTTGAGTGTTCTTGGGTATGACGCTACAAGCTTGGCACACCTGTATTTGGGGAGTTTCTCCCATTCTTCTCTGCAGATCCTCTCAAGCTCTTTCAGTTTGGATGGGGAGCGATGCTGCACAGGTATTTTCAGGTCTCTCCAGAGATGTTCAATCGGGTTTAAGTTCGGGCTCTGGCTCAGCCACTCAAGGACAATCAGAGACTTGTCCAGAAGCCACTCCTGCATTGTCTTGGCTGTGTGCTTAGGGTCGTTGTCCTGTAGCGAGGTGAACCTTCGCCCCCAGTCTGAGGTCCTGAGCGCTCTGGAGCAGGTTTTCATCAAGGATTTCTCTGTACTTTGCTTTGTTCATCTTTCCCTCGATCCTGACTAGTCTCCCAGTCCCTGCTGCTGAAAAACATCCCCACAGCATGATGCTGCCACCATCATGCTTCACCGTAGGGATGGTGCCAGTTTTCCTCCAGATGTGATGCTGCCACCACCATGCTTCACCGTAGAGATGGTGCCAGGTTTCCTCCAGATGTGATGCTGCCACCATCATGCTTCACCGTAGAGATGGTGCCAGGTTTCTTCCAGATGTGACGCTTAGCATTCAGGCCAAAGAATTCAATCTTGGTTTCATCAGACCAGAAAATCTTATTTCTCATGGTCTGAGAGTCTATAGGTGCCTTTTGGCAAACTCCAAGCGGGCTGTTATGTGCCTTTTACTGAGGAGTGGCTTCCGTCTGGCCACTCTACCATAAATGCCTGATTGGTGGAGTGCTGCAGAGATGGTTGTCCTTCTGGAAGGTTCTCCTATCTCCACAGAGGAACTCTAAAGCTCTGTCAGAGTGACCATCGAGTTCTTGGTCACCTCCCTGACTAAGGCCCTTCTCCCCCTGATTGCTCAATTTGGCCGGGCAGCCAGATTTAGGAAGCGTCTTAGTGGTTCCAAACTTCTTCCATTTAAGAATGATGGAGACAACTGTGTTCTTGGGGACCTTCAATGCTGCAGACATTTTTGTACACTTTCCCAGATTTGTTTCTCGTCACAATCCTGTCTCAGAGCTCCACGGACAATTCCTTCCACCTCATATGTCTTAGTTTTGGGACCTTATATAGACAGGTGTGTGCCTTTCCAAATCATGTCCAATCAATTGAATTTACCACAGGTGGACTCAATCAATTTGTAGAAACATCTAAATGATGATCGATGAAAAGAGGATGCACCTGAGCTCCACTTCGAGTCTCATAGCAAAAGGTCTGAATAGTTATGTAAATAAGGTATTTCTGTTTTTCATTTTTAATACATTTGCAAAAATGTCTAACAACTTGTTTTAACTTTGTCATTATGGGGTATTGTGTGTAGATTGCTGAGGATTTTATTTATTTTAATCAATTTTAGATTAAGACTGTAAATGTAACAAAATGCCGAGAAGGTCAAGTGGTCTTTCAAAAGGCACCGTACATGGTAGCAGCTTTATACAGTGAAATCAGACATGATGTTCCTCTTTGGAAAAGGGTCATCATCATAACAAAATGTATTTTAATTTCAAGCTACATCTTTATCTTTGCCTCAGAGACCAACATTTCAGGAAAGTCCATATTTACCGGTGAACTGAGTTGGTGACGGCTGACCTGCCTCCGTAATGACATCTCACTACACTACAACCATACAATCTAATGTCACCCCAAGACATCTGAGTAATGACATGTCACTACACTACAACCATATAATCTAATGTCACCCCAAGACATCTGAGAAATGACATCTTACTACACAACAACCATACAATCGGCAGGTAGCCTAATGGTTAGAGTGTTTGTTGGGAATCCCTGAGCTGACAAGATAAAAATCTGTCGTTCTGCCCCTGAGCAAGGCAGTTAACCCACTGTTCCCCACCGGGTGCTGTGGATGTCGATTAAGGCAGCCCCCCTGCAGAAGACACATTTCAGTTGAAGGCATTCAGTTGTAGATTCCTGTAGACAAGCCCAGGGGAGGGACAGATAGATATCTCTGTCCTGAAAATACCCATCATACGCTCTCTGTTCTTCTAGCATTATTCCATGGCTGTCAGTCAAAGTAGCCCAGATCAACAGTGTGTCAGGGGAGATTTTGCTCTCTCTCTAGACAGTAAATTCGTTTTGGGCCTGGTGCTTTTTTTCCTAACAGAGAAAAGAAAACAGAAGCTACAGTATTTCACAAAGCATGCCATGACTATGAAATTGATACACCATATATACAAAAGTATGTATACCACTTCAAATGAGTGGATTTGGCTATTTCAGCTACACCCGTTGCAGACAGGAGTCTAAAATCTAGCACACAGCCATGCAAACTCCATAGAAACATTGGCAGTAGAATGGCCTTATTGAAGAGCTCAATGGCATAGGATGCCACATTTCCAACAAAGTCAGTTAGTCAAATTTCTGCCCTGCTGGAGCTTCCCCAGTCGACTGTGCTGTTACTGTGAAGTGGAAACATCTCGGAACAACAACAGCTCAGCTGTGAAATGGTAGGCCACACAAGCTCACAGAACGGAACTGGCGAGTGCTGAAGCCTGTTCAGGGGCAGAACGACAGATTTGTACCTTGTCAGCTCGGGGTTTGAACTTGCAACCTTCCGGTTACTAGTCCAACGCTCTAACCACTAGGCTACCCTGCCACCCCAAAGTGAAGTGATGAATCACGCTTCACCATCTGGCAGTACGACAGATGAATCTGGGTTTTTCGGATGCAAGGAGAACGCAACAATTCCCAATGCATAGTGCCAACTGTAAAGTTTGGTGGAGGAGGAATAATGGTCTGGGGCTGTTTTACATGGTTCGGACTAGGCCCCTTGACATTCTAGGCGATTCTGTGCTTACAACTTTGTTGCAACAGTTTGGGGAAGGCCATTTCCTGTTTCAGCATGACAATGCCCCTGTGCACAAAGTGAGGACCATATATAAATGGATTGTCGAGATCGGTGTGAAAGAACTTGACTGGACTGACCTCAACCCCAGCGAACACTTTTGGGATGAATTGGAATGCTGACTCTGAGCAAGGTCCTAATCGCCCAACATCAGTGCCCATCCTTACCAATATTCTTGTGGCTGTATGGAAGCAAGTCCTCACAGCAATATACCAACGTCAAGTGGAAAGCCTTCCCAGAAGAGTGGAGGCTGTTATAGCAGCAAAGGGGGGAACAACTCCATATTGATTCCCATGATATTGGAATGAGATGTTCGATGAGCAGGGATGCACATACTTTTGGTCATGCAGTGTATCTTTAATTTCCATGTAGAGACAGCTCAGTGGGCTTTGAGGTAGCTCTGACCCTGCAAATCCCAAATTGTTTTTCCTCACCCACTTTTGATAATAATGAATCATTCAGACTTCTCCGGGTGGGGGTGGGGTGGGAGGGATTGTTGTAGAGTTTGAATGGATGGTTTAGGGTAAATAATTCTCACCTGATGACTCTAATCAACAATGACTGGGTGCATTTCTATGTCTGGTTTAATAATAAGATGAATACAATGCATAGAACTGTGTGTCAATAGGGGTTGGATATGGGACAATGGGACTCGGTCAAAACATCTAGGCCAAAATGGAATCAATGAGTTACCATTAAATCAAATCAAATCCAAATTATATTAGTCACATGCGCCGAATACAACAGGGAAACGCTTACTTACAAGCCCCTAACCAACAATGCTTGTTATGGCTCGGGGCAGTATTGAGTAGCTTGGATGAATAAGGTGCCCAGAGTAAACTGTTTGCTACTCAGGCCCAGTTGCTAATATATGCATATTATTGGTAGATTTGGATAGAAGACACTCCGAGGTTTCTAAAACGGTTTGAATGATGTCTGTGAGTATAACAGAACTCATATGGCAGGCAAAAACCTGCATCCACTAGATGTCAATAGTCTTTAGAACCTTGTTTGATGCTTCTACTGTGAAGGAGGGGGGAATGGGAGCTGAATGAGTCAGTCGTCTGTCAGAGTATAATGAGCTGGTCACGCGCATTCACGTGAGAGTTAGTTTGCGTTCCATTGCAATTCTACAAAGGAATTCTCGGGTTGGAACATTATGGAAGATTTATACTTCGTTTGACCTGTTTCTACGGACTGTAACGGAACTTTTTGACTTTTCGTCTGGCCTGCACGTCATGAATTTGGGTTACTGGGCTAAACGCGTGAACAAAATGGTGGTATTTAGACATAAATGATGGACTTTATCGAACAAATCAAACATTTATTGTGGAACTGGGATTCCTGGGAGTGCATTCTGATGAAGATCATCAAAGGTAAGTTAATATTTATAATGTTATTTCTGACTTCTGTTGACTCCACAACATGGCAGATATCTGTATGGCTTGATTAGTTGTCTGGGCGCTGTACTCAGATTATTGCATGGTGTGCTTATGCAGTAAAGCTTTTTTGAAATCTGACGCAGCGGTTGCATTAACGAGAAGTGTATCTATAATTCCCTGTATAATAGTTATATCTTTTGTCAATGTTTATTATGAGTATTTCTGTAAATTGATGTGGCTCTGCAATATCACCGGATGTTTTGGAACTACTGAACATAGCGCGCCAATGTAAACTCAAACAAAACAATTTTTGTATGTTGTTTTGAAATTGGCGCCGTGCACTTTCACTGGCTGTTGTCATATCGATCCCGTTAGCGGGATTCAAGGCATAAGAAGTTTTTTTTTTAAAGTAGTAATTAAAAAAAAAAAAGAATAAGAAATAAAAGTAACAAGTATTTAAAGAGCTGCGGTAAAATAAGAAATAAGCGAGACTATATATAGGGGGGTAACGGTATAGAGTCAATGTGCGGGGGCACCGGTTAGTCGAGGTAATTGAGTTAATATGTAAATGTAGGTAGAGTTTTTAAAATGACTATGTATAGATAATCACAACAGAGAGTAGTAGCAGTGTAAAAGGGAGGGGGAGCAAATGCAAATAGTAAAAACACAATATAACGTACTATATTGTTCAATCTTTTATCTGATATGGGTCAAAGTGATATTGACATCTGTGGTGTGTTGGTTGTGATGATGATGAACACGCTGATGAAGATGCTTAGACCTACTCTTTTGCCGGGAGGACCAGGCGGACCAGATTCACCAGATGGACCAGGGGGACCCTAGAGGACAGAAGACGTACAAAATAGAAGAAGAGTCGAGGAACGAGAGTTAGGAGTCTTTGCAAAAAAATGAACACAGTCTGTTGTGAATAAAGGTATATTAATGTGATGTAGAGGATTAGTATTTGAAATCTGCAATGGATTGTCCAATATCCTAGCAAATAGAGAACTATGTGACCACATATTGACATTAGACAGGTATGAATTGTAAAAGGTTTAACTGATATCTACGAGTGGAGTAAGACAGTCTGAAATATCGCGTCGGTTTTCAGAATCAGCTTCATCCAATTATCTCAAAGTTAATTAGATGCAATCGCAGCACATTTCGGTTTACTTAACCAAATATTTGAACAACACAAATGAGAAAGTGGAGAATACAACTCTTGAGCAGATAGGAATTAACAGAATTATTCAACTGCGTAATTTGGTTTATAGTGGAAATCTCCATTGTTATTTCAGAGAATTATAAATTATTTTAAAGTTGAACTTCACTGAAACATTACAAAACCTTATTTTACTTCAAAATACCTTACTCTGATACCAAAAACTTTATATAATAACTAACACTTTATACAATACCTTACTCTGATACCACAAACTTTATATAATACCTAACACTTTATACAATACCTTACTCTGATACCTTATACTTTATATAACACCTTACTCTGATACCTTATACTTGATATAATATCTTACTCTGATACCTTATACTTTATACAATACCTTACTCTGATACCTTATACTTTATATAATATCTAACACTTTACATAATACCTTATTCTGATACCTTATACTTTATATAATACTTAACACTTTATACAATACCTTACTCTGATACCTTATACTCTATATAATACCTTACTCTAATACCTTATACTTTATATAATACCTTACAAATTGCATAACACCTTACTCTGATATCTTACACTTTACACAATACCTTACACTTTACATAACACCTTATACAATACCTTACACTTTACATAACACCTTATACAATACCTTACACTTGACACAAAACCTTACTCTGATACATTACACATTACACACTACCTTACACTTTACATACTACTTTACAATGTACATACTACCTTACTCTGATACCCTACACGTTACTTAATCATTTACTATGATACCTTACACTTTACATAATACATTACACTTGAAATAACACCTTACTCTGATACCTTACACTTTACATTACACCTTACTCTGATACCGTACACTTTACCTTACTCTGAGACCTTACACTTTACCTTACTCTGATACCGTACACTTTACCTTACTCTGAGACCTTACACTTTACCTTACTTTGAGACCTTACCTTTACCTCTCTGAGACCTTACACACTGAGACCTTACACTTTACCTTACTCTGAGACCTTACACTTTACCTTACTCTGATACCGTACCTTTACCTTACTGAGACCTTACACTTTACCTTACTCTGAGACCTACACTTTACCTTACTCTGAGACCTACACTTTACCTTACTCTGATACCGTACACTTTACCTTACTCTGAGACCTTACACTTTACCTTACTCTGAGACCTTAAACTTTACCTTACTCTGAGACCTTACACTTTACCTTACTCTGAGACCATACACTTTACCTTACTCTGAGACCTTACTCTGACCGTACTTACCTACCACTTTACTTACTCTGATACCGTACACTTTACCTTACTCTGATACACTTTACCTTACACTTTTTACCTTACTCTGAGACCTTACACTTTACCTTACTCTGAGACCTTACACTTTACCTTACTCTGAGACCTTACACTTTACCTACCTTTTACCTTACTGAGACCTTACCTTACTTTACCTTACTCTGAGACCTTACACTTTACCTTACTCTGAGACCGTACACTTTACCTTACTCTGAGACCGTACACTTTACCTTACTCTGATACCGTACACTTTACCTTACTTGATACCTTTTACCTTACTGATACCGTACACTTTACCTTACTCTGATACCGTACACTTTACCTTACTCTGATACCACTTTACCTTACTCTGTACACTTTACCTTACCTGATACCGTACACTGACCTTACCTGATACCGTACACTTTTAATGAAACATTACACTATACCTTACTCTGATACCTTACACTTTACCTTACTCTGAGACCTTACACTTTACCTTACTCTGAGACCTTACACTTTACCTTACTCTGAGACCTTACACTTTACCTTACTCTGAGACCTTACACTTTACCTTACTCTGAGACCTTACACTTTACCTTACTCTGATACCGTACACTTTACCTTACTCTGATACCGTACACTTTACCTTACTCTGATACCGTACACTTTACCTTACTCTGATACCTTACACTTTACCTTACTCTGAGACCGTACACTTTACCTTACTCTGATACCGTACACTTTACCTTACTCTGATACCTTACACTTTACCTTACTCTGATACCGTACACTTTACCTTACTCTGATACCGTACACTTTACCTTACTCTGATACCTTACACTTTACCTTACTCTGATACCGTACACTTTACCTTACTCTGATACCGTACACTTTACCTTACTCTGATACCGTACACTTTTAATGAAACATTACACTTTACCTTACTCTGATACCTTACACTTTACCTTACTCTGAGACCTTACACTTTACCTTACTCTGAGACCTTACACTTTACCTTACTCTGAGACCTTAAACTTTACCTTACTCTGAGACCGTACACTTTACCTTACTCTGAGACCATACACTTTACCTTACTCTGAGACCATACACTTTACCTTACTCTGAGACCTTACACTTTACCTTACTCTGAGACCTTTACCTTACTCTGATACCTTACACTTTACCTTACTCTGAGACCTTACACTTTACCTTTACCTCTGAGACCTTACACTTTACCTTTACCTTACTCTGAGACCTTACACTTTACCTTACTCTGAGACCTTACACTTTACCTTACTCTGATACCGTACACTTTACCTTACTCTGATACCGTACACTTTACCTTTACCTCTGAGACCTTACACTTTACCTTACTTTACCTTACTCTGAGACCACTTTACCTACTGACCGTTACCTTACTCTGAGACCTTACACTTTACCTTACTCTGATACCTTACACTTTACCTTACTCTGACCTTACACTTTACCTTACTCTGAGACCTTACACTTTACCTTACTCTGAGACCTTACACTTTACCTTACTCTGAGACCTTACACTTTACCTTACTCTGATACCTTACACTTTACCTTACTCTGATACCGTACACTTTACCTTACTCTGATACCGTACACTTTACCTTACTCTGAGACCTTACACTTTACCTTACTCTGATACCTTACACTTTACCTTACTCTGAGACCTTACACTTTACCTTACTCTGAGACCTTACACTTTACCTTACTCTGAGACCTTACACTTTACCTTACTCTGAGACCTTACACTTTACCTTACTCTGATACCGTACACTTTACCTTACTCTGATACCGTACACTTTACCTTACTCTGATACCGTACACTTTACTTCTGAGACCTTACACTTTACCTTACTCTGAGACCTTACACTTTACACTTTACCTTTACCTCTGATACCTTACACTTTACCTTACTCTGATACCGTACACTTTACCTTACTACACTTTACCTTACTGATACCTTACACTTTACCTTACTCTGAGACCTTACACTTTACCTTACTCTGAGACCTTACACTTTACCTGAGACTCTGAGACCTGATACACTTTACCTTACTCTGAGACCTTACACTTTACCTTACTCTGAGACCTTACACTTTACCTTACTCTGATACCTTACACTTTACCTTTTACCTTACTGAGACCTTACACTTTACCTTACTCTGATACCTTACACTTTACCTTACTCTGATACCTTACACTTTACCTTACTCTGATACCTTACACTTTACCTTACCTTTTACCTTACTCTGATACCTTACACTTTACCTTACTCTGATACCTTACACTTTACCTTACTCTGAGACCTTACACTTTACCTTACCTTACTCTGAGACCTTACACTTTACCTTACTCTGATACCTTACACTTTACCTTACTCTGATACCTTACCTTACTTTACCTTTACCTTACTCTGATACCGATACACTTTACCTTACTCTGATACCGTACACTTTACCTTACTCTGATACCACTTTACCTTACTTTACCTTACTCTGAGACCTTACACTTTACCTTACTCTGAGACCTTACACTTTACCTTACTCTGATACCTTACACTTTACCTTACTCTGATACCGTACACTTTACCTTACTCTGATACCTTACACTTTACCTTACTCTGATACCGTACACTTTACCTTACTCTGATACCTTACACTTTACCTTACTCTGATACCTTACACTTTACCTTACTCTGATACCGTACACTTTACCTTACTCTGATACCTTACACTTTACCTTACTCTGAGACCTTACACTTTACCTTACTCTGAGACCTTACACTTTACCTTACTCTGATACCTTACACTTTACCTTACTCTGAGACCTTACACTTTACCTTACTCTGAGACCTTACACTTTACCTTACTCTGAGACCTTACACTTTACCTTACTCTGATACCGTACACTTTACCTTACTCTGAGACCTTACACTTTACCTTACTCTGATACCGTACACTTTACCTTACTCTGAGACCTTACACTTTACCTTACTCTGATACCGTACACTTTACCTTACTCTGAGACCTTACACTTTACATAATACACATTACTTACCAATTTGCTATGATACACTTTACACAATACCTTAGTCTATACCTTACACTTAACATAATACATTACACTTGTAATAATATCTTACTCTGATACCTTACACTTTACATAAGACTTTATTCTGATGTCTTACACTTTACATAATACTTTACTGTAATACTTTACATAACACATTACACTTCAAATAATACCTATCTCTCATACCTTTCACTTTAAACAATACCTTACACTCTACATAATACCGTACTCTGATACCCTACACTTTAAATAATACCTTACACTGTATATACTACCTTATTCTGATACCTTGTACTTTAAATAATAGCTTACAGTTTACATAATACCTTACATATTACATAGTACATTACTCTGAGGCAAACACACACACAAACATGAACTCATTCCTAATGCTAAGAGTAAAAATAGTTTTCTTCGATTTCCCAGCACTTGTAAATCTATTTACAGTGCCTTGCGAAAGTATTCGGCCCCCTTGAACTTTGCGACCTTTTGCCACATTTCAGGCTTCAAACATAAAGATATAAAACTGTGAAGAATCAACAACAAGTGGAAATTTTGTGAAGAATCAACAACAAGTGGGACACAATCATGAAGTGGAACGACATTTATTGGATATTTCAAACTTTTTTAACAAATCAAAAACTGAAAAATTGGGCGTGCAAAATTATTCAGCCCCCTTAAGTTAATACTTTGTAGTGCCACCTTTTGCTGCGATTACAGCTGTAAGTCGCTTGGGGTATGTCTCTATCAGTTTTGCACATCGAGAGACTGACATTTTTCCCCATTCCTCCTTGCAAAACAGCTCGAGCTCAGTGAGGTTGGATGGAGAGCATTTGTGAACAGCAGTTTTCAGTTCTTTCCACAGATTCTGGATTGGATTCAGGTCTGGACTTTGACTTGGCCATTCTAACACCTGGATATGTTTATTTTTGAACCATTCCATTGTAGATTTTGCTTTATGTTTTGGATCATTGTCTTGTTGGAAGACAAATCTCCGTCCCAGTCTCAGGTCTTTTGCAGACTCCATCAGGTTTTCTTCCAGAATGGTCCTGTATTTGGCTCCATCCATCTTCCCATCAATTTTAACCATCTTCCCTGTCCCTGCTGAAGAAAAGCAGGCCCAAACCATGATGCTGCCACCACCATGTTTGACAGTGGGGATGGGGCGTTCAGGGTGATGAGCTGTGTTGCTTTTACGCCAAACATAACGTTTTGCAATGTTGCCAAAAAGTTCCATTTTGGTTTCATCTGACCAGAGCACCTTCTTCCACATGTTTGGTGTGTCTCCCAGGTGGCTTGTGGCAAACTTTAAACAACACTTTTTATGGATATCTTTAAGAAATGGCTTTCTTCTTGCCACTCTTCCATAAAGGCCAGATTTGTGCAATATACGACTGATTGTTGTCCTATGGACAGAGTCTCCCACCTCAGCTGTAGATCTCTGCAGTTCATCCAGAGTGATCATGGGCCTCTTGGCTGCATCTCTGATCAGTCTTCTCCTTGTATGAGCTGAAAGTTTAGAGGGACGGCCAGGTCTTGGTAGATTTGCAGTGGTCTGATACTCCTTCCATTTCAATATTATCGCTTGCACAGTGCTCCTTGGGATGTTTAAAGCTTGGGAAATCTTTTTGTATCCAAATCCGGCTTTAAACTTCTTCACAACAGTATCTCGGACCTGCCTGGTGTGTTCCTTGTTCTTCATGATGCTCTCTGCGCTTTTAACGGACCTCTGAGACTATCACAGTGCAGGTGCATTTATACGGAGACTTGATTACACAAGGGTGGATTGTATTTATCATCATTAGTCATTTAGGTCAACATTGGATCATTCAGAGATCCTCACTGAACTTCTGGAGAGAGTTTGCTGCACTGAAAGTAAAGGGGCTGAATAATTTTGCACGCCCAATTTTTCAGTTTTTGATTTGTTAAAAAAGTTTGAAATATCCAATAAATCTCGTTCCACTTCATGATTGTGTCCCACTTGTTGTTGATTCTTCACAAAAAAATACAGTTTTATATCTTATTTGTTTGAAGCCTGAAATGTGGCAAAAGGTCGCAAAGTTCAAGGGGGCCGAATACTTTCGCAAGGCACTGTACATTCATAAATGTTAATACACACTGATATTCACACACCCGAACAAAGGCTTAAATAATCAGATTTGCTGTTCATATTTCTAAACAAATATTACGAAATCTGTACATACTATTACTCATATACCAGATCTGAAGAAGAAAATTGTATGACTCAATGTTCTCTATTGCAGGTACTTATTCACAAATGCAAGCTTATGGTAATGTATTACAGGCAAAGCACACAGGGGGTTGTATCGGTTATGTTGGATAGGATATGCAAGGCTATTCATATATAGACGATTAGGACAGACTAATGGCAAATGGTGATGGTAATGTATTACAGGCAAAGCACACAGGGGGTTGTATCGGTTATGTTGGATAGGATATGCAAGGCTATTCATATATAGACGATTAGGACAGACTAATGGCAAATGGTGATGGTAATGCGCTCATACAGTCGCCCACTCTACCGTGCTGCAAATTGGAATTCAGAGTTGTGTAAAATTGTTGATTTTGTGTTTATAATATTTATGACATATGGACTTACAGGTTGACCAGATTCACCATCCTCTCCTTTCTCTCCTGCAGAGCCGTCAGTTCCCTAGAGAGAGAGAGAAGAAACACAAACATGTACATGTGAGATGGGTCACCACGATCTGATTCCATTACAAATGACCATTCCTGGCAGCAGTGGGAGTCACTGTACACATACAGTACACACTATACGCATGGAATGGCGTTACAGTCTGACTGACAGTGATGGCATCTCATAATACTGGTATCTTTACAGCCAAATTAGTTGAATAATAATACATTGAGGCATGAATCAAAGACATGATGCTCACAGCAACACCAGCTTCACCCGGTGGACCAGGATCTCCAGGGAAACCAACCGGACCCTGGAGAGACAGGGGGAAAAAAACATAAAAAGTGTAGAGATATAAATTATTATATTACACAATATTACAATATTAAACCTAAGTGGCCAAGGAACAATATATTGTTTGTGCCTAATGACTGTTGTAAATCTGATGGTGAGAGGTTTAGCTGTCGCCCCCCCCAACCATATCAACTGTCAATGGCACTTTGTGTAAAACTTGTCTCCTACATTCTACAAACAGTAATGTCAGCAAAGCACTCGCCACAGTTCACTACTCTATTGAAATAGATGTCTTAAAAACATGTACGTGGTTTTATCACTGAGAGCTGATGTCTTATGGGAGTAGAGAGTGACTCTTACAGGATTCCCCTTGGGTCCATCATCTCCAGGGGGTCCTTTGGAGCCTGCGGGTCCGGAAGCTCCAGGTGGTCCTGCCTCTCCTTTGTCTCCTCTCTCGCCTTCAGGTCCCTGTAGAGAACAACAAATGGCATCAATATTCATTTAGGTCTCTGTAGAGAACAACAGATGGCATCAATATTCATTTAGGTCCATGTAGAGAACAACAGATGGCATCAATATTCATT
Source organism: Oncorhynchus tshawytscha (assembly GCF_018296145.1). Classification (NCBI taxonomy): domain Eukaryota; kingdom Metazoa; phylum Chordata; class Actinopteri; order Salmoniformes; family Salmonidae; genus Oncorhynchus; species Oncorhynchus tshawytscha. The sequence goes on along the minus strand of NC_056457.1, from coordinate 32,538,752 downwards.
TAGGTCCATGTAGAGAACAACAGATGGCATCAAGATTAATTTAGGTCCCTGTAGAAAACACCAGATGGCATCAAGATTCATTTAGGTCCCTGTAGAGAACACCAGATGGCATCAAGATTCATTTAGGTCCCTGTAGAGAACAACAGATGGCATCAAGATTCATTTAGGTCTCTGTAGAGAACAACAGATGGCATCAAGATTCATTTAGATCCCTGTAGAGAACAACAGATGGCATCAAGATTCATTTAGGTCCCTGTAGAGAACAACAGATGGCATCAATATTAATTTAGGTCCCTGTAGAGAACAACAAATGGCATCAAGATTCATTTAGGTCCCTGTAGAGAACAACAGATGGCATCAATATTAATTTCGGTCCCTGTAGAGAACAACAAATGGCATCAAGATTCATTTAGGTCCCTGTAGAGAACAACAAATGGAATCAAGATTCATTTAGGTCCCTGTAGAGAACAACAGATGGCATCAAGATTCATTTTAGGTCCCTGTAGAGAACAACAAATGGCATCAAGATTCATTTAGGTCCCTGTAGAGAACAACAGATGGCATCAATATTAATTTAGGTCCCTGTAGAGAACAACAAATGGCATCAAGATTCCAGTCTGCCACGTCAAATAGCCAGAAGCCACAGGGCTCTTCTCGCAGGTTGTACTTACTGAAATGGAATCATTGCGAACCCTTTACCTTGAACAACACAGCGGCTTTTGTTATGTTTTGTTATTTTTGTATAACAAAAAATTTACAATGAAGTTGGCACTTTGACAAGAATGTTTGTTTTCCCCAATTTCTTGGCGTGGTCCAGGGGAATTAATTCTTATGACGTGAGTATCGACTCGGAGTATGATAATATTCAGGAATGATTTTGTTCATGGTTCTGGAATGTGCTGAAGATTCAATTGGGACTGAGCTGCCTCGGTTTCACAGTTATAACTATATTAAAAGGGACTGAGCTGCCTGAACTACACAGTTATAACCATGTTAAAAGGGACTGATCTGCCTGAACTACACAGTTATAACCATGTTAAAAGGGACTGATCTGCCTGAACTACACAGTTATAACCATGTTAAAAGGGACTGAGCTGCCTGAACTACACAGTTATAACCATGTTAAAAGGGACTGAGCTGCCTGAACTACACAGTTATAACCATGTTAAAAGGGACTGAGCTGCCTGAACTACACAGTTATAACCATGTTAAACGGGACTGAGCTGCCTGAACTACACAGTTATAACCATGTTAAAACAGACTGAGCTGCCTGATCTACACAGTTATAACCATGTTAAAAGGGACTGAGCTGCCTGAACTACACAGTTATAACCATGTTAAAAGGGACTGAGCTGCCTGAACTACACAGTTATAACCATGTTAAAAGGGACTGAGCTGCCTGAACTACACAGTTATAACCATGTTAAAAGGGACTGAGCTGCCTGAACTACACAGTTATAACCATGTTAAAAGGGACTGAGCTGCCTGAACTACACAGTTATAACCATGTTAAACGGGACTGAGCTGCCTGAACTACACAGTTATAACCATGTTAAAACAGACTGAGCTGCCTGATCTACACAGTTATAACCATGTTAAAAGGGACTGAGCTGCCTGAACTACACAGTTATAACCATGTTAAAAGGGACTGAGCTGCCTGAACTACACAGTTATAACCATGTTAAAAGGGACTGAGCTGCCTGAACTACACAGTTATAACCATGTTAAAAGGGACTGAGCTGCCTCGGTTTCACAGTTAAGCTGGTTCAGTTAAACAGAATCTTGACTGGAACCCAAAAAAGTGGATCATATTACTCCAGCGCTAGCCTCTCTCCTGTTAAGGCTAGGGCTGATTTCAAGGTTTTACAGCTCACCTACAAAGCATTACATGGGCTTGCTCCTACCGCTCCCTCCGTTTTGGTCCTGCTGTACATACCTACAGTTACGCTATGGTCACAAGACACAGGCCTCCTTATTGTCCCTAGAACTTCTAAGCAAACAGCTGGAGGAGGACTTTCTCCTAAGGAGCTCCAATTTTATGGAATGGTCTGCCTATCCATGTGAGAGACGCAGGCTCGGTCTCGACCTTTTAGTGTTTATTGAAGACTCATCTCTTTAGTAGGTCCTATGATTGAGTGTAGTCCAGGAGTGTAAAGGTGAACGAAATGGCACTGGAGCGACAAACCACTCTTGCTGTCTCTGCCTGGCCGGTTCCCCTCTATCCACTGGGATTCTCTGCCTCTAACCCTATCACAGGGGCTCAGTCACTGACTTACTGGTGCTCTTCCATGCCGTCCCTTGGAGGGGTGTGTCACTTGAGTGGGTTGAGTCACTGACATGATCTTCCCGGGTTGATGGTGTCCTGTGTGAATTTAAGTTTCCTCCCTCTAATTCTCTCTCTCTCCCTCCCCTCCCGGAGGACCTGAACTCTGGGACCATGTCTCAGGACTACCTGGCCTGATGACTTATTGCTGTCCCCTGTCTACCTGGTCGTGCTGCTGCTCCAGTTTCAACTGTTCTGACTGCGGCTATGGAATCCTGACCTGTTCACCGGTCCTGCTACCTTGTCCCGGACCTGCTGTTTTCAACTCTCTCTTTCTCTCTCTCTCTACCGCACCTGCTGTCTCTAACTCTGAATGATCGGCTATGAAAATCCAACTGACATTTACTCCTGAGGTGGTGACCTGTTGCACCCTCTACAACCACTGTGATTATTATTATTTGACCCTGCTGGTCATTTATGAACATTTGAACATCTTGGCCATGTTCTGTTATGATCTCCACCCGGCACAGCCAGAAGAGGACTGGCCACCCCACATAGCCTGGTTCCTCTCTCGGTTTCTTCCTAGGTTTTGGCCTTTCTAGGGAGTTTTTCCTAGCCACCATGCTTCTACACCTGCATTGCTTGCTGTTTGGGGTTTTATGCTGGGTTTCTGTACAGCACTTTGTGACATTGGCTGATGTAAAAAGGGCTTTATAAATACATTCGATGGATGGATTGATGTTAAAAGGTACTGAGCTGCCTGAACTACACCGTCATAAACATGCTAAAAGGTAGACGATGTGTACTATATTTAGTCTGTTAAGAGCATCTGTTAACAGTTCGTGAAGTGACTCAGCTTGGCGGTTTTACCGTGGAACATTGGCCAACAGCACACTGAGAACCACGCTGTGACGCTGGCCCGTCAGTAGCAACACAGCACCAGCAATTACTACCACCTCACATCACTAACAGCACTTGCCATGTCTCTGTGTTGTTATTCAGTTTTATGTGAGGTCTTATGAAGTAGATTCACTGTACATAATCATAGTTCTGGTAATAGGGGAATACACAAACACATGATGATGACTTGGATGATAGATTATTATAGTAACACGGTCGGGGACAAACAGACACACTGGAAAAATACACTTACTCCAGTACCGGGCTCTCCAGAGGTTCCAGGGTTGCCAGTTTCACCGTTTTCACCCTGAAAATGAAAACGCACCATCTTAGAATCTCTACCGTGATCGACACCCTTATGAATACATTATCTACTTTATGAACACATTATCCTGTTGTAAACACAATCCTATGACATAGTAATTACATTATCATGATACACTATTGATTACATTGCCCTGATGCCCAAATGATTACATTACCCCGATGCCCTAATGATTACATTACCCCGATGCCCTAATGATTACATTACCCCGATGCCCTAATGTTTGCATTACCCCGATGCCCTAATGATTACATTACCCCGATGCCCTGATGATTACATTACCCCGATGCCCTGATGATTACATTGCCCCGATGCCCTAATGATTACATTGCCCCGATGCCCCGATGATTACATTACCCCGATGCCCAGATGATTACATTACCCCGATGCCCTGACGATTACATTACCCCGATGCCCTAACGGTTACATTACCCCGATGCCCTAACGATTACATTACCCCGATGCCCTAACGATTACATTACCCCGATGCCCTAACGATTACATTACCCCGATGCCCGAACGATTACATTACCCCGATGCCCGAACGATTACATTACCCCGATGCCCTAACGATTACATTACCCCGATGCCCTAACGATTACATTACCCCGATGCCCTAATGATTACATTACCCTGATGCCCTAATGATTACATTACCCTGATACCCTAACGAATACATTACCCTGATACCCTAATGATTACATCGTCATGTTGTCAAAACATTCTTAGGACTTTAGAATGATATGAGTGGTACTATATTGTGTTGAGCTCCTGAGCACCATTAATATAGATGTGATAACAATAAGGCTAGTCAGAATGCCCTCTCAGAGCGGTGGTAACCTTCCACAGATATGTTTCATATTCTGTTGCATTAAGTATTGATGCTGTCAGATGGTATTAAAATGGAGGAGTGCTGTTGGAACTGTTGTAAAATAGGTATTAAAAGTGTCAGATGACTAACTCAGACACAGGCTGCCGTAGGAAATTCATTACTTCAGGATTGGTGGCTCGCCTGTGGGACGCTTGAGCTAACGTAGGTTAATGCGATTAGCATGAGGTTGTAAGTAACAAGAACATTTCCCAGGATGTAGACATATCTGATATGGGCAGAAAGCTTCAATTCTTGTTCACCTAAATGCACTGTCCAATTTACAGTAGCTATTACAGTCAAAAAATACCATGCTATTGTTTGAGGAGAAATACCATGCTATTGTTTGAGGAGAAATACCATGCTATTGTTTGAGGAGAAATACCATGCTATTGTTTGAGGAGAGGCACAGTTTTGAACATGACAAGTTATTAATAAATTGAGCAATCTTGATACAACATTTTGAACGGAAACACAATGGTTCATTGGATCAGTCTAAAACTTTGTACATGCACTGCTGCCATCTAGTGGCCAATATCTAAATTGCACCTGGGCTGGAATAATACATTATGGCCTTTCTCTTGCATTTCAAAGATGATGGTACAGAAAAAAAACATTATGGTTGTTTTTTTGTTTTGTATTATCTTTCACCAGATCTATTGTGTTATATTCTCCTACGTTCCTTTCACATTTCCACAAACGTCAAAATGGTGTCAAGAATATGCATATCCTTGCTTCAGGGCCTGAGCTACAGGCAGTTAGATTTGGGTGTCATTTTTGGCGAAAATTGGGGAAAAAAAGGGTCCGATCCTTAAGCGTTTGGAGCCCTGGAGATCAGTGAACTGGGGAGAAGGGATGGGTTAGATGGAGGGATGTTGACTGGATGTCCAACCCAGAGATGGACTCCAGACTACAGTGGCCATCTTGTGATGGGCACACGCTCTCACCTTCTCACCCACGCCTCCCATAGCACCCACACCACCGGGAGGACCTTGTGCACCCTAACAGGAAACAGAGAAGAAGAGAGAGGAGTCAGCGTTCATTGCCTCAGTTATCATACCTGGCAGTTTAAGCAGGCAGAGGCATACGACAGTATTTCACATTGACATGCAGAGTCACATATGGTAATGTGACAATGAGTTATCAACATGTGGTCCTTTACGTACATCAGCTCCACTAGGACCCTGGGCACCTCTGGGACCAGGGGGACCAGGAGGACCCTGTAAAGAGACAACAGGAACAGGAAGCGGGACAACAGGAAGTAAATATTTCACATTTCAATAGAAGATACAAATACATAGAAAACTATTTATTTGAAAAGTGATTTTTTTTAAAAACAATTTGTGTTGATGAATGTTTGCTCACCGTCGGACTGACGTCGCCATTCTCCCCCTTCTCGCCTGGAGGTCCAGGAAGACCCTGAGGTCAGACGGAAACAAACAAGCACACTTTAAATGATTCTGGTTTAGCTTGAGGAAAACATGCAGGCGTAACAACAAAAACAACTAAGCAAATAACCTCAAAGTGTAGTTTTAGCATTTTTAAAATGTAACTTTGCATTTGGTTTATGATGGTTCATTGGACAGTGACATTTGTGTGTTAGCTGTATTGTAGCTTTTAGTGCACCTCTTAGGTAAACGGCATAAAGTGAACACGCAGGTTAGCGAAGACCTTCGCTCTGTCAGATTCAACAGCAAAGGATTGCTAAAATCCAAAAGACATTCAGTGTCCTAATTAATCACCAATTAGACTTTATGGCCAATCTCTCATGTCTCTATTCGTATAGCCAAAGTTGTGACCCTCTGTCACAAAGAGACACGTGTGTCCATGTTGACAGAAAGAGAATACAGTAGAGGAGAAGAGACTGAACCTCATACTGTATAACTGTGTGACCAATAATGAGTTCATGGAAAATGAAAGAAAGCAACAACGAGACAACACTGAATGTATTTTTTTTTGTCTATGGTAAGATGGAGGTCATTCATTCCTACTCAAGAACCCCATTGCTCATCTCCCTGCATGTTAACCCTGTGGTTGAGACGTCATATGTGCGTTTGATCCCTGACATTTCTACCGTAATTGCTATGATAATTCCTGATTTTGTCTCCACCACTATTCAATGGCAGTTTGTCTCCATTGTCACTCCAAGGAGCAAGGTGGGAGCGAGGACATCCAAGATATAATTCCATCTGCTATTAACTCTGTTACAACAAGCTATCTTCTTCAAATACCTACGCCCCAAGATAACTTATCTTCCCCAAATACCTACGCCCCAAGACAAGCTATCTTCCTCAAATACCTACGCCCCAAGACACACTATCTTCCCCAAATACCTATTCCCCAAGACAAGCTAATGTCCTCAACTACCTACGCCCCAAGACAAGCTATCTTACTCAAATACCTACACCCCAAGAGAAGCTATCATCCTCAAATACCAACGCCCCAAGACAAGCTATCTACCTCAAATACCTACGCCCCAAGATAACCTATATTCCTCAAATACATGAGCCCCAAGGGAAGAAACTGAGGCTGACAGACTGTTTGTGTGTGTGAGTGTATGTGTTTGAGCATGTGTCTGTGTGTCTGTGTGTGTGTCTGTGGGTCCATCAGTGTGTGTGTGTCCATTAGCTTCTGTGTGTCTGTATGCTGATTTGTCCCCCTGGTGTGGAACACTCATCGGAGCGGAGGTCTCGTCAGCCAGAGGTCATAAACAGAAACACTCATTATGCACCACAGTGTGGAGGGAGGAGAGTGCGTTCAATGGTCTAGGAATGAATTAAATAGCAATGGAAGTGAATTACACCCAATTAAAAGTCAATTGAATTGAATAGCTGAGAAGATAACGTTTATTATACCTATCAGCAAGGAACACAGACTGAGACCAACGTCTCTTTTACAGCTGGGCCCTGCGTATACATGTTTACACATATGGTTTAGGTACAATGATTAAGAAACTACACTAGACAAACTAAATGATCACAGATAACACACACAAATACAGCAGCAGATTATTACATGTACACACAGGTTATTCCCCTCACAGGTGATTCCCTAACAGGTTATTCCCCTCACAGGTTATTCCCCTAAAAAGGTTATTTTCCTAACAGGTTATTCCCCTAACAGATTATTCCCCTAACAGATTATTCCCCTAACAGGTTATTCCCCTAACAGATTATACCCCTAACAGGTTATTCCCCTAACAGGTTATTCCCCTAACAGATTATTCCCCTAACAGATTATTCCCCTAAAGGTTATTCCCGCTCACAGATTATTCCCCTCACAGGTTATTCCCCTCACAGGTTATTCCCCTCACAGGTTATTCCCCTCACAGATTAATCCCCTCACAGGTTATTCCCCTCACAGGTTATTCCCCTAACAGGTTATTCCCCTAACAGGTTATTCCCCTAACAGGTTATTCTACTAACAGGTTATTCCACTAACAGCACAAGAACTTGCATTACCCAAAACAGTTACAAGCAATACAAAAATAAAACTCCTCCAATAAATATTTCAAATGGGCGTCAGGGGGACAAGAGTGTCAAGTTTAAGTTTAGTCTGCAGGCTATTCCATAGTGAGGGAGCGTAACAGGAAAAGGCAGCCATACCCAACTCTGTGGAAATCACATGGGCCTCAAGTGTAATCCATGCTTGAGACCTGGTTTTAGGAATTCTAATTATAATGTTGATGAGTGATGTTAAATAAGAAGATAGCCATTTACAAAGCTCGTCAACATGCATTTTAAAAGACAGTTTATCATCCAACCATATCCCTATGTATTTATATGCAGAGACCTGATTAATTCGAGAGCCACCTACGCTGGTAAGTGTAAATGTATTTTCAACCAACTTTTTGAACCTATTAAAAATCATAAAATGTGTTTTCTTTGCATTTAAAACCAGTTTCAGGAGTAAAAATACTCTTGAATTGTCTTAAAATCTCTCCCCAGCTGCGATAATGCTTGGTCAGCAGTTGAAGCAATAGAGTACATGACAGTGTCATCAGCATATAGATGAATTTTACACTTCTTTTTTTGAGATCAGCTTAGTATTGCGGAAAGATTGTTGCTTCCATCAATGTAATTGTCGGCATCATGTCCAATCCCCCATATATTTATTGGGGTAAATATATATATATATATATCACAAAAGTGAGTACACCCTTCACATTTTTGTAAATATTTGAGTATATCATTTCATGTGACAACACTGAAGAAATGACACTTTGCTACAATGTAAAGTAGGGAGTGTACAGCTTGTTTAACAGTGTAAATTAGCTGTCCCTTCAAAATAACTCAACACACAGTCATTAATGTCTAAACCGCTGGCAACAAAAGTGAGTACACCCCTAAGTGAAAATGTCCAAATTGGGCCCAAAGTGTCAATATTTTGTGTGGCCACCATCATTTTCCAGCACTGCCTTAACCCTCTTGGGCATGGAGTTCACCAGAGCTTCACAGGTTGCCACTGGAGTCCTCTTCCACTCCTCCATGACGACATCACGGAGCGGGTGGATGTTAGAGACCTTGCACTCCTCCAGCTTCCATTTGAGGATTCCCCAAGATGCTCAATAGGGTTTAGGTCTGGAGACATGCTTGGCCAGTCCATCACCTCTACCCTCAGCTTCTTTAGCAAGGCAGTGGTCATCTTGGAGGTGTGTTTGGGGTCATTATCATGTTGGAATACTTCCCTGCGGCCCAGTCTCCGAAGGGAGGGGATCATGCTCTGCTTCAGTATGTCACAGTACATGTTGGCATTCATGGTTCCCTCAATGAACTGTAGCTCCCCAGCACTCATGCAGCAAATTTACACTGTTATACAAGCTGTACACTCCATACTTTACATTGTAGCAAAGTGTCATTTCTTCAGTGTTGTCACATGAAAAGATATACTCAAATATTTATAACAATGTGAGGGGTGTACTCACCTTTGTGATATACTATATATATATATATATGCATACAAATACACATATATACATACCTATATACATATATATTCTATTTGTAACAGTGTTATTTCACAAAACTTCTGAACCTATATTTTACACTTTCTTTCCTCATCACCGATATTGCTCATTTAGAGAGTAAACAGTAATGGACCAAGTGTAGAACCTTGTGGGACCCCTTTTACCAACTCCAATGGCTCTGACTGGATGTCGTGGACTCTAACAGCCTGGCCTCTATCCTTTAGATAGTCATGAAACCAACGACAGGCATCCAATCCCAGTCCTTTTGATGACAGCTTACCCAAAAGTATTGCATGGTCTACAGTGTCAAAAAGCTTTAGACAAATCTATGAACAACTACTTTTTATTATCTAGGGCACTAGTAATATCATTTACAACACGTACAGTGGCCGTAGTGGTAGGTCGGTGTTTAGGTCTGAAGCCAGATTGATTACTAGAAAGAGTATTGTTAACAGTTAAAAATGATTGTAGTTGCCTATTCACCAATGACTCTAGAATCTTAGCCAAACAGGAGAGCTTAGAGATGGGCTGATAATTATCCAACTCACTACCATCACCTCCCTTGAGGAGAGGTAAAACAAAAGCTGTTTTCCAAGATTTAGGAATCTTTCCTACGACTAATATTTGATTAAAGATATGCGTCACTGCACTAGCAATGATAGGTGCCACACACTTGAGTAAATATGGATCCAGATTGTCAGCGCTTAATGATTTCTTAGACTCTATAGCAGATAGTGCAGACGAGACCTCATCTTCTGTGACTTTTTGGAACTTATAAACCGGCCTACTGTTTTCCACATCAGCTGAAGACCGAGGGGCTGAAAAGACGGGTCAGGATCATGTTGGCCATTTTTTCTTTCAAAAAGAAAACCAGCAGAAATAAAGTGCAGAAAGATGAGATTGCTCCTGGAGACTAGCGGGCATTGTCTATATACATCTATCAAGACAATGACCCCGGTTTAACGAACAGCTAATTCATTTTGCTCATAAAGACAATTCCTGTACTGTACAACACATTCCCTTACATTGATGAGTTACACGCAAACTCAGGACAACACCTAACCATATCCTCTCTTTAGGTATCACACCTCTTTAGGAATCTCTTTAGGAATCATCTCTCTAGGAATCATCTCTCTATGTATCATCTCTCTATGTATCATCTCTCTATGTATCATCTCTCTAGGAATCATCTCTTTTAGGAATCCTCTCTCTTTAGGAATCCTCTCTTTTAGGAATCCTCTCTCTTTAGGAATCATCTCTCTAGGAATCATCTCTCTATGTATCATCTCTCTATGTATCATCTCTCTATGTATCATCTCTCTAGGAATCATCTCTCTAGGAATCATCTCTCTAGGTATCATCTCTTTAAGAATAATCTCTTTAGGTATCATCTCTCTAGCTATCATCTCTTTAGGAATCATCTCTCTAGGAATCATCTCTCTAGGAATCATCTCTCTAGGAATCATCTCTCTAGGAATCATCTCTCTAGGAATCATTTCTTTAGGTATAATCTCTCTAGGAATCATCTCTCTAGCTATCATCTCTTTAGGAATCATCTCTTTAGGAATCATCTCTCTAGGAATCATCTCTCTAGGAATCATCTCTCTAGCTATCATCTCTCTAGCTATCATCTCTCTAGCTATCATCTCTCTAGCTATCATCTCTCTAGCTATCATCTCTCTAGGTATCATCTCTCTAGGTATCATCTCTTTAGGAATCATCTCTCTAGCTATCATCTCTTTAGGAATCACCTCTCTAGGAATCATCTCTCTAGCTATCATCTCTTTAGGAATCACCTCTCTAGGAATCATCTCTCTAGCTATCATCTCTTTAGGAATCACCTCTCTAGGAATCATCTCTTTAGGAATCATCTCTTTAGGAATCATCTCTCTAGCTATCATCTCTTTAGGAATCATCTCTCTAGGAATCATCTCTCTAGGAATCATCTCTTTAGGTATCATCTCTCTAGGAATCATCTCTCTAGCTATCATCTCTCTAGGAATCATCTCTCTAGGAATCATCTCTCTAGGAATCATCTCTTTAGGAATCATCTCTTTAGGAATCATCTCTCTAGCTATCATCTCTTTAGGAATCATCTCTTTAGGAATCATCTCTCTACGAATCATCTCTCTAGGAATCATCTCTCTAGGAATCATCTCTCTAGGAATCATCTCTCTAGCTATCATCTCTTTAGGAATCATCTCTCTAGGAATCATCTCTTTAGGAATCATCTCTCTAGGAATCATCTCTTTAGGAATCATCTCTTTAGGAATCATCTCTCTACGAATCATCTTTCTAGGAATCATATCTCTAGGAATCATCTCTCTAGCTATCATCTCTCTAGGAATCATCTCTCTAGCTACCATCTCTCTAGGAATCATCTCTCTAGCTATCATCTCTCTAGGAATCATCTCTCTAGCTATCATCTCTCTAGGAATCATCTCTCTAGCTACCATCTCTCTAGGAATCATCTCTCTAGCTACCATCTCTCTAGGAATCATCTCTCTAGCTATCATCTCTCTAGGAATCATCTCTTTAGGAATCATCTCTTTAGGAATCATCTCTTTAGGAATCATCTCTCTAGGAATCATCTCTCTAGGAATCATCTCTCTAGCTATCATCTCTTTAGCAATCATCTCTTTAGGAATCATCTCTCTAGGAATCATCTCTCTAGGAATCATCTCTCTAGGAATCATCTCTCTAGGAATCATCTCTCTAGGAATCATCTCTTTAGGAATCATCTCTCTAGGAATCATCTTTCTAGGAATCATATCTCTAGGAATCATCTCTCTAGCTATCATCTCTCTAAGAATCATCTCTCTAGCTACCATCTCTCTAGGAATCATCTCTCTAGCTATCATCTCTCTAGGAATCATCTCTCTAGCTGTCATCTCTATGCTCTCAAATTGCTGAAATCTATTGTGAAGAAACTTAACACTCTTAAAAACAGATCATTTACCTCTGGCATTTCACAACAAAAAAATATTTATATTTGGTCTTTAATGGCGGTATTGTAATATTGACGGATAAAACAGCCAGTGGCCAATGACTGAGACTATGGGTCAGCACAACATCAGAAGACAACACAACACATGACAGACCCCATTAAGACTCACAGAGACAATGAAAACATCCAACTGTGGTGCTGTGCATGACTGCCAGTGGGCTCCATGGTTAAGCCTGTGTGTGTGCATACTGAATGTGTGTGTGTGTGTGTGTGTGTGTGTGTGTGTGTGTGCACGCGTGTGTGTGTGTGTGCATATGTGTGACTGTGTGTGAAGAAGAAGGGGGGGGTTACTTATTGCAAAGAGTGTGACTTTTCACATGTCATAAAGCCAATACACTATAGAGGTGATGGCTAGGTGTGTGAGGGTTCATTTGGGGCCCCACCCACCTGCAGACCGATGGGACCAGGGGGCCCGGGGAAACCTCTGGATCCTTCGTCTCCCTTCTGTCCGAACATCCCCTGCTGACCCCTGGGACCGGGCTCTCCGTCACCTCCCTGAGGACACAGTGACCATGGTAACACACTGGTGGAGCTAATGGCAAAGCGGTATGACGTACAGCTGATCACCTTTCAATGGGGCTAAGGTGGGTCCAAGGCTGGACAGAGAAAGAGATACTCACTGCAGGTCCAAGAGCACCGATGGGACCCTGGAGACCAGCTGGACCGGGAGGACCCTGTTCCCCCTTGTCTGCTTTGCTTCCCTTCTGACCTGGCTCTCCAACCTCTCCCTGGGACACACAGGACACACGTCACACTCACAGGACACACACATCACAATACAGGACACACACATCACACTCACATATCACACAGGACAAACACACGCATCACACAGGACACAATACAGGACACACACAGGACAAACACATCACAATACAGGACACACACATCACAATACAGGACACACACATCACAATACAGGACAAACACATCACACAGGACAAACACATCACACAGGACAAACACACGTCACACACAAACATCACACAGGACAAACACATCACACAGGACAAACACACGTCACACACACATCACAATACAGGACACACACATCACACAGGACAAACACATCACACACACATCACACGGGACACACACGTCACACACACATCACACAGTACAAACACATCACACAGTACAAACACACGTCACACACACATCACAACACAGGACACACACATCACACAGGACACACACATCACACAGGACACACACATCACACAGGACACACACACACACACAGGACACACACACATCACACACACATCACACAGGACACACACGTCACACAGGACACACACATCACACAGGACACACACGTCACACAGGACAAATACACACATATCACACAGGACACACACTAGAGGTCGACCGATTGATCGGAATGGCCGATTCATTTTGGTATTTTTGGACACCGATTTTTTAAATATATATATATATATATATTTTGACACCTTAATTTAACTAGGGAAGTCAGTTAAGAACACATTCTTATTTTCAATGACGGCCTAGGAACAGTGGGCTAACTGCCTTGTTCAGGGGCAGAACGACAGATTTTTACCTTGTCAGCTCGGGGATTCGTTATTGCAACCTTCCCGGTTACTAGTCCAACCCTCTAACCACCTGCCTTACATTGCACTCCATGAGGAGCCTGCGTGGCAGGCTGACTACCTGTTACGCGAGGGCAGCAAGAAGCCAAAGTAAGTTGCTAGCTAGCATTAAACTTATAAAAAACAATCAATCTTCACATAATCACTAGTTAACTACACATGGTTGATGATATTACTAGTTTATCTAGCGTGTCCTGCGTTGCATATAATCGATGCGGTGCCTGTTAATTTCTCATCGAATCACAGCCTACTTCGCCAAACAGGTGATGATTTAGCACTGTCGTTGCACCAAACCTAACCATAAATATCAACGCCTTTCTTTTAAATCAATACCCAAGTATATATTTTTAAACCTGCATATTTAGTTAATATTGCCTGCTAACATGAATTTCTTATAATTAGGGAAATTGTGTCACTTCTCTTGTGTTCTGTGCGACAGAGTCAGGGTATATGCAGCAGTTTGGGCCGCCTGGCTCGTTGCAAACTGTGTGAAGACCATTTATTCCTACCATTAATTTGCCAGAATTGTACATTATTATGACATAACATTGAAGGTTGTACAATGTAACAGCAATATTTAGACTTAGGGATGCCACCTGTTAGATAAAATATGGAACGGTTCCGTGTTTCACTGAAAGAATAAACGTTTTGTTTTCGAATTGAAAGTTTACGGATTCGACCATGTTAATGACCAAAGGCTCGTATTTCCGTGTTACTATGTTATAATTATGTTATAAAAGCTGGAGACTTCTATCTCCCTCACCAACTTCAAACATCTGCTATCTGAGCAGCTAACCGATCGCTGCAGCTGTACATAGTCCATCAGTAAATAGCCCACCCAATTTAACTACATCATCCCCATACTGTTTATATTTATTTACTTTTCTGCTCTTTTGCACACCAGTATCTCTACCTGCACATGACCATCTGATCATTTATCACTCCAGTGTTAATCTGCAAAATTGTAATTATTCGCCTACCTCCTCATGCCTTTTGCACACAATGTATATAGACTCTCTTTTTTCATTATACTGTGTTATTGACTTGCTTATTGTTTACTCCATGTGTAACTCTGTGTTGTCTCTTCACACTGCTATGCTTTATCTTGGCCAGGTCGCAGTTGTAAATGAGAACTTGTTCTCAACTAGCCTACCTGGTTAAATAAAGATGAAATAAAAAAATACAAAAAATAATAATAATTAAGTCTATGATTTGATATTTGATAGAGCAGTCTGACTGAGCGATGATAGGCAGCAGCAGGATCGTACGCATTCATTCAAACAGCACTTTCGTGCGTTTTGCCAGCAGCTCTCCGCAATGCTTCAAGCATTGAGCTGTTTATGACTTCAAGCCTATCAACTCCCGAGATTAGGCTGGTGTAACCGATGTGAAATGGCTAGCTAGTTAGCGGGGTGCTTGCTAATAGCGTTTCAATCGGTGACGTCACTCGCTCTGAGACTTGGAGTAGTAGTTCCTCTTTCTCTGCATGGGTAACGATGCTTCGAGGGTGGCTGTTGTCGTTGTGTTCCTGGTTCGAGCCCAGGTAGGAGCAAGGAGAGGGATGGAAACTGTACTGTTACACTGGCAATACTAAAGTGCCTATAAGAACATCCAATAGTGAAAGGTATATGAAATACAAATGGTATAGAGAGAAATAGTCCTATAATAACTACAACCTAAAGCTTCTTACCTGGGAATACTGAAGACTCATGTTAAAAGGAACCAGCAGCTTTCATATGTTCTCATGTTCTGAGCAAGGAACTTAAACGTTAGCTTTTTTACATGGCACATATTGCACTTTTACTTTCTTCTCCAACACTTTGTTTTTGCATTATTTAAACCAAATTGAACATGTTTCATTATTTATTTGAGGCTAAATTGATTTATTGATGTATTATATTAACTTAATATAAGTGTTCATTCAGTATTGCTGTAATTGTCATTATTACAAATACACTTTCAAAAAGCGGCACATTAATCGGTATCGTCGTTTCGGTCCTCCATTAATCGGTATCGTCGTTCCGGTCCTCCATTAATCGGCATCGGCGTTTCGCTCCTCCATTAATCGGTATCGACGTTCCGGCCCTCAATTAATCGGTATCGTCGTTCCGGTCCTCCATTAATCGGTATCGTCGTTCCGATCCTCCATTAATCGGTATCGTCGTTCCGATCCTCCATTAATCGGTATCGTCGTTCCGATCCTCCATTAATCGGTATCGTCGTTCCGATCCTCCATTAATCGGTATCGTCGTTTCGGTCCTCCATTAATCGGTATCGTCGTTTCGGTCCTCCATTAAATCGGCACCGTCGTTTTGGCCCTCCATTAATCGGTATCGGCGTTTTGGTCCTCCATTAATCGGTATCGGCGTTTTGGTCCTCCATTAATCGGCATCGGCGTTTTGGTCCTCCATTAATCGGCATCTTGGCCCTCCACTAATCGGTATCGGCGTTTTGGTCCTCCATTAATCGGTATCGGCGTTTTGGCCCTCCACTAATCGGCATCGACGGTTTGGTCCTCCATTAATCGGCATCTTGGCCCTCCATTAATCGGTATCGACGTTTTGGTCATCCATTAATCGGTATCGGCGTTTTGGTCCTCCATTAATCGGTATCGGCATTTCGGCCCTCCATTAATCGGTATCGGCGTTTTGGTCCTCCATTAAATCGGTATCGGTGTTGAAAAATCATAATCGGTCAACCTCTAACACACACACACACACACATCACACAGGAAACACACATCCCACAGGACACACACACCACACACATCACACAGGAAACACACATCCCACAGGACACACACACACACACACACATAACACAGACACACACATAACACACACACACATAACACACACACACATAACACACACACACATCACACAGGACACACACACACATAACACACACACACATAACACACACACACATAACACACACACACACATCACACAGGACACACACACACATAACACAGGACACACACACACATAACACACACACACATAACACAGGACACACACACACATAACACAGGACACACACATCACACAGGACACACACACACATAACACACACACACATAACACAGGACACACACACACATAACACAGACACACACATAACACAGACACACACATAACCCACACACACACAAAACACAGGAAACACACATCCCACAGGACACACACATCTACAATAACACCTACTTCAAAATGTCAACCTTGTATATAAAAAAAACACTTGTCAGTGTATTGGAAAATTAGTTAATTACCTGCAAAATGTATGTGCAATTACAAATAAAAGTGATGCATGGTGTTGGAGTTTAGCTGGATGATTTTTGATGATTTACTACAACATACTGTATGATTGGCAGCTTAATAGACTGTCTGGATTGTAACCTTCTGGGAGAAAGCAGGAGATAAATCAGATACAGTTTTTACCCTTTATATATCTTCTAAGTACAGTTTGTTTAAGATGATGGATATGCAGAGAGAGAGAGAGAGAGAGAGAGAGAGAGAGACAGAGAGAGACAGAGAGAGAGAGACAGACAGAGATATAGACAGAGACATAGAGAGAGAGAGACATAGACAGAGACATAGAGAGAGACATAGACAGAGAGACATACAGAGAGACATAGACAGAGAGACATACAGAGAGACATAGACAGAGAGACATACAGAGAGAGAGACAGAGAGAGACAGAGAGAGACACAGACAGACAGACAGACAGACAGACAGAGAGAGACACAGACAGACAGACAGACAGACAGACAGACAGACAGACAGACAGACAGACAGACAGACAGACAGAGAGCGATGGGGAGGGTACTAACCTTGTCACCGTCCTCTCCGGGTGGACCCTGAGGTCCGGCAGGGCCAGGCAGACCCACTGGGCCTTGGACTCCGTCACGACCAGATGGTCCCTGGGGACCTTTCTCACCAGGCCCTCCCTTCTCTCCAGCAGGCCCTGGGGGCCCCTGAGAGCCAGTTCTACCAGACAGACCGATTGGGCCAGCAGGTCCAGCACCACCTCTCTCACCAGGGGAGCCCTGCGATGGAGAGAGAGAGGGAATGAGAGAGAGATGGAGAGAAAGAAGTTGAACACACTTTAAAGATAATGATTGAGGAAATATGCAAATTCAGAGTTCTGAGTTTTTAATGTGGGGTGAAATATAATATAATATAATATACCGGGGCAGCAGGGTAGCCTAGTGGTTAGAGTGTAGAGGCGACAGGGTAGCCTAGTGGTTAGAGTGTAGAGGCAGCAGGGTAGCCTAGTGGTTAGAATGTTGGACTAGTAACCGAAAGGTTGCAAGATTGAATCCCCGAGCTGACAAGGTACAAATCTGTCGTTCTGCCCCTGAACAGACAGGTAACCCACTGTTTCTAGGCCGTCATTGAAAATAAGAATTTGTTCTTAATTGACTTGCCTAGTTAAAAACTATATATATATCAGTCGGAATCCAACATTAGAATGATTAAAACCCCACCACTGATGGCTTCTACCTCGATGGAAAATATAAACCTTTTTCAGAAGCACTGTATGATCCAGCCAGTATCAAACGTAGAAAACAGCAATATAGTACGGGTCATTTCTGAAGAGAGGGGGGTCTCACTTTTAGTCACTCATAGCCATTCTCCCTTTTCTTTAGAAGCATTATCATTAGCTAGCCTCTCCTCTCTGAGCAGAACTGAGCAGCAGGTCTCAGAGAGATTGAGGGAGAGAGGCGGAAGGGGTAAGGCAGTCTGGCAGGTAGTCTTAATCTAGCCCTGAGGAGTGATCTGACTACTGAGTGTGGAATTGACTGACTGCTGAGGTCTTCAGGGCTCTTCTCTTCACATGCTGCCTCTGCCTGGTGCACAGCAAGCAAATGTTCCAACAGGGAGGGAGGCTGTCGGTGTCGCCTGGAGCTCAGTTAGTGCTAGTGAATGTGTCCCAACAACACTATGGGCTTGGGGTGTGTGCCTATACCCTTATATAGCTGGTCTTTCTCGTCTCCTTTCCTCAGGGAGAAGTATAGATAGTCTGTGCAAAATCAAATCACATTTTTATTGGTCACATTCAAATGGTTAGCAGATGTAAATGCGTGAAGGGAAATGCTTGCGCTTCTAGTTCCAACAGCGCAGTAATATCCAAATAATTATCTAACAATTCCCAACAACTACCTAATACACCCAAATCTAACAAGTAATCAAACAAATGTAAAGGGATGAATAAGAATATGTACATATAAATATATGGATGAGCGATGGCCGAGCGGGATAGGCAAGGTGCAATAGATGGTATAAAATACAGTATATAATGTGATATGAGTAATGTACAGTGGCTAGTGAAAGTATTTACCCTCCTTCTCAATTTTCCTATTTTGTTGCCTTACAACCTGGAATTAAAATCGATTTTTTTGGGGGGGGGTTTGTATCATTTGATTTACACAACATGCCTACCACTTTGAAGATGCAAAATATTTTTTATTGTGAAACAAACAAGAAATAAGACACAAAAAAAATTTGAAAACTTGAGCGTGCATAAGTATTCACCCCCCCCAAAGTCAATACCTTGTAGAGCCACATTTTGCAGCAATTACAACTGCAAGTATCTTGGGGTATGTCTCTATAAGTTTGGCACATCTAGCCACTGGGATTTTTGTTCATTCTTCAAGGCAAAACTGCTCCAACTCCTCCAAGTTGGATGGGTTCAGCTGATGTACAGCAATATTTAAGTCATAAAACAGATTTAATTGGATTGAAGTCTGGGCTTTGACTAGGCCATTCCAATACATTTAATATTTCCCCTTAAACCACTCGAGTGTTGCTTTAGCAGTATGCTTAGGGTCATTGTCTTGCCGGAAGGTGAACCTCTGGCCCAGTCTCAAATCTCTGGATTTCCCTCAAATCACAGGTTTCCCTCAAGAACATGCCTATATTTAGCACCATCCATCATTCCTTCAATTCTGACCAGTTTCCCAGTCCCTGCCAATGAAAAACATCCCCACAGCACGATGCTGCCACCACCTGTCACGTTCTGACCTTAGTTCCTTTTTTATGTCTTTGTGTTAGGTTGGTCAGGGCGTGAGTTGGGGTGGGTAGTCTATGTTCTTTTTTCTATGTTATATTTCTATGTGTTTGGCCTAGTATGGTTCTCAATCAGAGGCAGGTGTCATTCGTTGTCTCTGATTGAGAATCATACTTAGGCAGCCTGTTTTCCCCATTTTGGTTGTGGGTGTTACATTTCTGTTTAGTGTCTGTTCACCTGGCAGAACTGTTTATTTTTCTCTTCGTTGTTATTTTGTGTAGTGTTCAGTTTGTTCAATTAAAACATGACGAACACTTACCACGCTGCATTTTGGTCCTTGTCTCCTTCCACCAACGAGAAGCATTACAGAATCACCCACCACAACCGGACCAAGCAGCATGGTAACCAGGAGCAGAGGGTTCTGGACTCCTGGACGTGGGAGGAGATTTTGGACAGAAAGGGACCCTGGGCACAGGCTGAGGAATATCGCCAAAGCCAAATTTTATTCTCATCTGATTAGAGTACCTTCTTTCATATGTTTGGGGAGTCTCCCACATGCCTTTTGGCAAATACCAAACATGTTTGCTCATTTTTTAAAAGTGGTCCTATGGACAGATACTCCAATCTCCGTTGTGGAGCTTTGCAGCTCCTTCAGGGTTATCTTTGGTCTGTGAGTTTTGGTGGGCAGCCTTCTCTTGGCAGGTTTGCTGTGGTGCCATATTCTTTCCATTTAAAAAAATGCATTTAACGGTGCTCTGTGGGATGTTGAAAGTTTCTGATATTTTTTTACAACCCAACCTTGATCTGTACTTCTCCATGACTTTGTCCCTGACCTGTTTGGAGAGCTCCTTGGTCTTCATGGTTCTGCTTGCTTGGTGGTGCCCCTTGCTTAGTAGTGTTGCAGACTCTGGAGCCTTTCAGAACAGGTGACTATATACTGAGATCATGTGATATATCATGTGACACTTAGTTTGCACACAGGTGGACTTCTGAAGGTAATTGGCTGCACCATATTTTATTTAGGGGCTTCATAGCAAATGGGTGATATGCACGTCTATTATCCGTTTATTTATTTATTTATTTTTTTTAAACAAGTTATTTTTTAAATTTCACTTCACCAATTTGGACTATTTTGTGCATGTCCATTACATGAAATCCAAATAAAAATCAAGTTAAATGACAAGGGGAGGGGAGGGAGGTGGTGTAAAGTGTTGGGACACATCCTGTCTGACTGGCTGTGTACGTAGCTCAGTGGCACTACAAGTGGCAGGTTGGCAAGGGGAGGGAGGTGGTGTAGAGTGTTGGGACACATCCCTTATCTGACTGTGTGTGGCTCAGTGGTGGCAGGTTGGGAAGGGGAGGGAGGTGGTGTAGAGTGTTGGGACTCATCCCTTATCTGACTGTGTGTGGCTCAGTGGTGGCAGGTTGGGAAGGGGAGGGAGGTGGTGTAGAGTGTTGGGACTCATCCCTTATCTGACTGTGTGTGGCTCAGTGGTGGCAGGTTGGGAAGGGGAGGGAGGTGGTGTAGAGTGTTGGGACTCATCCCTTATCTGACTGTGTGTGGCTCAGTGGTGGCAGGTTGGGAAGGGGAGGGAGGTGGTGTAGAGTGTTGGGACTCATCCCTTATCTGACTGTGTGTGGCTCAGTGGTGGCAGGTTGGGAAGGGGAGGGAGGTGGTGTAGAGTGTTGGGACTCATCCCTTATCTGACTGTGTGGCTCAGTGGTGGCAGGTTGGGAAGGGGAGGGAGGTGGTGTAGAGTGTTGGGACTCATCCCTTATCTGACTGTGTGTGGCTCAGTGGTGGCAGGTTGGGAAGGGGAGGGAGGTGGTGTAGAGTGTTGGGACTCATCCCTTATCTGACTGTGTGTGGCTCAGTGGTGGCAGGTTGGGAAGGGGAGGGAGGTGGTGTAGAGTGTTGGGACTCATCCCTTATCTGACTGTGTGTGGCTCAGTGGTGGCATGTTGGGAAGGGGAGGGAGGTGGTGCTATTTAATGCAAAAGTGTTTGTTACAAAACTAGCGGTAGAGTTGAAAATGCGATGGAAACACATTGAACTTTCGATTTTTATTCGATTTTAATTCAACACATGAAAACTTAAGGGGAAAAAGTACATTTTGTTTGCACTACTGCAATAAGTCTGCTTGGCGGAAATACGTCACTGGTGGAAAAATTCACATATTTTCTTTAATGCCGATTATAGAATATTCACATGGGAACCTGTCGAGATTGTCGACAGTGATCCTGCAAAATAAGCATTTCAATGTACTGTGTACCGTGTGACTCCTGTGCATATGACAAACAAACTGCACCGGACTTGGGAGTGTCCGGATGCTCAGACAGCGGGGTGAGTCAGTATGGAGTGGACCCGGGCTCTCGTTCACCTCACAGGCTGGGAGCAGAGCGCATCAGATGGGCCGGTAGCAAACAATCCCAATTTTTAATTTCCCTTCCTGCATGACCGCTTCACATTAGGTATTTCTAGCTTCTCTTGCGACCGACCCCAAGACATCAATGTTAAATCAAACACTGACTTCCCAGAAGCAGGGTATGCATTGGAATCATTGCTACTGGAAATAGCAATATGTTACATTGAATTAATTTCATATTAGTATGACAATCATGTTTTCCTCAAACAGTCTAATTCAGTCCACCCCCAGACCACCCTCACATGTCTGGTCTAATCTTTGAGCCCACTGTCAAGCTATCTAAAGAGACATTACACTGTGACAATATGAATCGAGTGTATGTTCAGACGTTAAGATGAAGCAATTAGAAAACCAGGACCCCGAAGTTATCACTGAAAATAGGTGGGATCCTGTCTATTCGTCAAGGGATAAAACAGCCCCCTAGTGGTGTGAGTCATTATTACAGAATATTTTATTTTATTTGTATTTATTTTTTATTTAACCTTTATTTAACCTTTATTTAACTAGGCAACTCAGTTAAGAACAAATTCTTAATTACAATGACGGCCTACCCCGGATGACGCTAGGCTGTGCGCCGCTCTATGGGACTCCCAATCACAAACGGTTGTGATACAGCCTGGAATCAAAGGTCTGTAGTGACACCTCTAGTGCTGAGATGCAGTACCTTAGACCACTGCGCCACTCGGGAACTCCCATTTAGCAGACTCTTCTATCCAGATCAACTTACAGGAACAGGTTAAGTGCCTTGCTCAAGGGCACATTGACAGATTGTTCACCTTGTCGCCTCTTCAAACCATTGACCTTTCAGTTACTGGCCCAACGCTCTTAACCGCTAGACTACTAGGACAAGGATCTTCATTGCATCCTGCTGTGAGACAATATTGATCCTAGACTAATGGCTACCTCCAAAAAAGAACCAAAACAACACAGTAAGAACAGCTTAGGCTGACGCACTGTGTTGTACTTCTATCATTGACAGTGGTATGGAACTATCCCCCTCAGTAACCCTGATATCTGAAGACCCTCTGACACCTGCCGAAACATCCCCTTCACATTAACAACAGACAGGTATATACTTCACATTAACAACAGACAGGTACTGTATATACTTCACATTAACAACAGACAGGTAGGTAGGTGGTGGTAGGTGACAGGTAGATGTTTACTTACCATGGGGCCTGATGGACCCTGAGGTCCTTCTCCTCCCTTCAAACCAGCTGGACCCTGGAAGGAGAAGATAAATGGATGATTAGAGTGATACAGTATGTCCAAAGAGACACACAGCCTGATAGACAGTGTTTAATGTCCCTACAAGTCAGACAGTCAGTATTGAGTGTGTCATGACGTTGGCCTGTGGGTGAGGTTTATGACCCCCCCCCCATAAATACCTTTCTCCCTTTCCTCTCTCTTGACTCTACATGAGGGACTCTTGAATAGCTTTTATGAAACAGAGAGTCTGGGAACATCAAACAAGTAGGGGAAAGGAACAACATTTCAGTAATAGAACCATTTGAAAATATGTGTTGGTACTTAATGAATAGGATGTCAGTTCAGTTGTCATCTGAGACATTATGACTGATGACAGGATGACCTAAACTGTATCTGGGAAAGTCTACACATTATAGTTATCAGATTCACATGGAATTGTTGTGCAATTCAAATGTTTAAATATACAATTATTTGTGAAAAGATTAAATGTAATTTTAGCTTCCAAATGAGAGATTTGGGTTTTCATAAGGTTATGGCTCTGCTCAGTCAGTGGCCCGCCTCTGTGAAGAGACATTGGTTATAAACTATGAAACACACCCTTCTCTCCGTCCACTATATAAAGCCATGACGAAAATGTAGCCTTCTGTTCCGAGTACATTAGGACGACGGTCCGATGTCAGAAGGATTCAGATAATAACTAATGAACGAAGCCAACCTCAGCGTGAGCTTTGGTTGTGAATGGTATGAACTTTGAACTCTTATTCGCTACAGAAGTGATACGTCCTAGCCGTTGAGTTAGCAGCGGCCGCTGTAAACGTGGGCTAGGAAAGGACGGACAGAGTATCCCGTCTACCACACAACGACGACACTACAACGTATCCCGTTCACCACCAGAGACACTCTTCAAAGGACAAAGGACTCTGTTGGGCAACACGGCCATCCTCGGATGGGGCCACAGTGTCTCCTGACCCCTCCTGTCTCAGCCTCCAGTATTTATGCTGCAGTAGTTTATGTGTCGGGGGCTGGGGTCAGTTTGTTATATCTGGAGAACTTCTCCTGTCCTATTCGGTGTCCTGTGTGAATCTAAGTGTGCGTTCTCTAATTCTCTCCTTCTCTCTTTCTTTCTCTCTCTCGGAGGACCTGAGCCCTAGGACCTGAGCTCCAGGACTACCTGACATGATGACTCCTTGCTGTCCCCAGTCCACCTGGCCATGCTGCTGTTCCAGTTTCAACTGACCTGAGCCCTAGGACCATGCCCCAGGACTACCTGACATGATGACTCCTTGCTGTCCCCAGTCCACCTGGCCATGCTGCTGCTCCAGTTTCAACTTCCACCTGACTGTGCTGCTGCTCCAGTTTCAACTGTTCTGCCTTATTATTATTCGACCATGCTGGTCATTTATGAACATTTGAACATCTTGGCCATGTTCTGTTATAATCTCCACCCGGCACAGCCAGAAGAGGACTGGCCACCCCACATAGCCTGGTTCCTCTCTAGGTTTCTTCCTAGGTTTTGGCCTTTCTAGGGAGTTTTTCCTAGCCACCGTGCTTCTACACCTGCATTGCTTGCTGTTTGGGGTTTTAGGCTGGGTTTCTGTACAGCACTTTGAGATATCAGCTGATGTACAAAGGGCTATATAAATAAATTTGATTTGATTTGATCCATCTACCACCAACCTATTGAAGCGCAACTCAGTAAATATTTATTGCATTTTCCTTTTCCAAATGCGCAGTAATTTAGAATGCATAATATTCTGTATTTATTACAATAGCATAGCTTCTCCCTTTGTTCTTCAGTCTTCCCGCTCTTTCACTCAAACCCAGACCCTTTTCTTTGCGTAACCAGCTGTCATATCCGTTCCCTCCACTAGGAACCTTTTCCTTTATGACATAATTTGTAATCAAGGTATGTTTCATTCTGTGTATTTGTAATTCTGTGTGATTAGTTAGGTATTTAGTAAATAAATAATTAAACCAAATTTTGAATTGCTGATTCAACTTGTTAGCCATGGTTCGTGAAGATAACCAAGAATTTACAACTTTCAGATGAGACTGAAATAAGGTGACGTTTAATATTGACTGCTATTGATATAAAAGATTACCAGGTCTTTAAAAGTTTATTCGGAAGATAACAGCTCAAAAAATATTATTTCGTGGTGAACCGACTTTCAAGTTAATTACATTTACATGATTAGCTCAATCAGGCAATATTATTTACAGAGAAAGGATTTTATAGAATAGCATGTCATATCACTTAATCCGGCAAAGCCAAAGACACGACAAGTGGTACAACTCCTGTCTCAGTCAGACAGTATTGAGGGGTATAACTCCTGTCCCAGTCAGTCAGTATTGAGTGGTATAACTCCTGTCCCAGTCAGTCAGTATTGAGGGGTATAACTCCTGTCCCAGTCAGACAGTCAGACAGTATTGAGGGGTATAACTCCTGTCCCAGTCAGTCAGTATTGAGTGGTATAACTCCTGTCCCAGTCAGTCAGTATTGAGTGGTATAACTCCTGTCCCAGTCAGACAGTATTGAGGGGTATAACTCCTGTCCCAGTCAGACAGTCAGTCAGTATCGATGGGTATAACTCCTGTCCCAGTCAGTCAGTATTGAGTAGTATAACTCCTGTCCCAGTCAGACAGTCAGTCAGCATTGAGGGGTATAACTCCTTTCCCAGTCAGACAGTCAGTCAGTATTGATGGGTATAACTCCTGTCCCAGTCAGACAGTCAGTCAGTATTGAGGGGTATAACTCCTGTCCCAGTCAGTCAGTATTGAGTGGTATAACTCCTTTCCCAGTCAGACAGTCAGTCAGTATTGAGTGGTATAACTCCTGTCCCAGTCAGACAGTCAGTATTGAGTGGTATAACTCCTGTCCCAGTCAGACAGTCAGTCAGCATTGAGTGGTATAACTCCTGTCCCAGTCAGACAGTCAGTCAGCATTGAGGGGTTTAACTCCTGTTCCAGTCAGACAGTGTAAAGTGTCACCATGGTTAGTCAGTCACATAAGTTTCTGAGCGTCATTGATCTGAATGGGAGAAAAGGTGTGTGTAGGTGTGTGTAGGTGTTTGTAGGTGTGTGTGCGTGCGTGTAGGTGCGTGTAGGTGTGTGTACGTGCGTGTAGGTGCGTGTAGGTGTGTGTAGGTATGTGTCGAGAGCGAGGTTGCATTTTCTTCCTACTCTACCAGGACAAGTAGTTATTTTCCCCTCGGGCACTTTCTCATCAAAAGCACAATAAAACAGAAGTTCTGAAATAAACGTGTCTGTGTGTGTGTGTGTAACCTCCAGTGTGTGTGTGTGTGTGTGTGTAACCTCCAGTGTGTGTGTGTGTGATTGCTGATTGGCTCCCTAAGGCTCAGCAACACACATGGCTGTATTCAGTAATTAGTCTTGGGGCGTTGCAGTGAGAGAATAAATGACAACCATGGGTAGCTTCTCGCCTGCTGAGATTGACCTTGGCTTCGTGTGGAACAGTGGCTCGATAATATAGTAAATAATGCATACAACAAAACAAAGAACATTTCCCCCAAAAGTGCTTGTGGAAAAAATAAATGGGTCCCAGAGGCTGGCTTTGTCCCAAATCACACCCTATTCCCAATCTAGTGCACTTCTTTTGACCAGAACTTACAGGGAATAGGCTGTCATTTGGGACACAAGCCTGGCCTTTCAGCCTATTAGTACCTGCTAGAGAACGTTACTGGGGGTCTCTTTCAGCCTATCAGTACCTGCTAGAGAACGTTACCGGGGGTCTCTTTCAGCCTATCAGTACCTGCTAGAGAATGTTACCGGGGGTCTCTTTCAGCCTATAAGCACCTGCTAGAGAACGTTACTGGGGGTCTCTTTCAGCCTATCAGTACCTGCTAGAGAATGTTACCGGGGTCTCTTTCAGCCTATCAGTACCTGCTAGAGATCGTTACCGGGGTCTCTTTCAGCCTATCAGTACCTGCTAGAGATCGTTACCGGGGTCTCTTTCAGCCTATCAGTACCTGCTAGAGAACGTTACCGGGGGTCTCTTTCAGCCTATCAGCACCTGCTAGAGAACGTTACCGGGGGTCTCTTTCAGCCTATAAGCACCGGCTAGAGAACGTTACTGGGGGTCTCTTTCAGCCTATAAGCACCGGCTAGAGAACGTTACTGGGGGTCTCTTTCAGCCTATCAGTACCTGCTAGAGAATGTTACCGGGGGTCTCTTTCAGCCTATCAGTACCTGCTAGAGATCGTTACCGGGGGTCTCTTTCAGCCTATCAGTACCTGCTAGAGATCGTTACCGGGGCGTCCCACAAGGTGAATCAAACATAAGCACCAATGCTTGATAAATAGTTCATAAAATATTCTAAAGGATTATTTGCATTAATAAATATTTGTGAAAATGTATCAATAAAATGGGAATAACAAAAACATGTATTTATTTAGAGTCAATTATATGTTTTTATAATTCTACAAAGTCCTAGAAAAAAGTAAAGCCCTATAGACTATTTTCTTTTCCCTTCCAATAAAAACATTACAGTTTAATCCATTTGATCTGCTATATTTGGACATTTGATTAGTAATAGAGTTATAGTACTTAACTCCTACTACACCTTATTTTGACAAAGTAGAAAATCAAATAATGTCATTATAACCAGCCAGGTCACAGGGGAAATGATTTGCTGTATTCCTAAACACGCAACTGGTCATGTGCTGAATGTGGAGACATTGGAGTGGTCATGTGCTGAATGTAGGGACAGTGGAGTGGTCATGTGCTGAATGTAGGGACAGTGGGTCATGTGCTGAATGTAGGGACAGTGGAGTGGGTCATGTGCTGAATGTAGGGACAGTGGAGTGGGTCATGTGCTGAATGTAGGGACAGTGGAGTGGTCATGTGCTGAATGTAGGGACAGTGGAGTGGTCATGTGCTGAATGTAGGGACAGTGGAGTGGTCATGTGCTGAATGTAGGGACAGTGGATGTGGTCATGTGCTGAATGTAGGGACAGTGGAGTGGTCATGTGCTGAATGTAGGGACAGTGGAGTGGTCATGTGCTGAATGTAGGGACAGTGGAGTGGTCATGTGCTGAATGTAGGGACAGTGGAGTGGTCATGTGCTGAATGTAGGGACAGTGGAGTGGTCATGTGCTGAATGTAGGGACAGTGGAGTGGTCATGTGCTGAATGTAGGGACAGTGGAGTGGTCATGTGCTGAATGTAGGGACAGTGGAGTGGTCATGTGCTGAATGTAGGGACAGTGGAGTGGTCATGTGCTGAATGTAGGGACAGTGAAGTGGTCATGTGCTGAATGTAGGGAAAGTGGAGTGGTCATGTGCTGAATGTAGGGACAGTGGAGTGGTCATGTGCTGAATGTAGGGACAGTGGGTCATGTGCTGAATGTAGGGACAGTGGAGTGGTCATGTGCTGAATGTAGGGACAGTGGAGTGGTCATGTGCTGAATGTAGGGACAGTGGAGTGGTCATGTGCTGAATGTAGGGACAGTGGAGTGGTCATGTGCTGAATGTAGGGACAGTGGAGTGGTCATGTGCTGAATGTAGGGACAGTGGAGTGGTCATGTGCTGAATGTAGGGACAGTGGCTGAATGTGGTCATGTGCTGAATGTAGGGACAGTGGAGTGGTCATGTGGCTGAATGTAGGGACAGTGGGTCATGTGCTGAATGTAGGGACAGCGGGTCATGTGCTGAATGCAGGGACAGTGGGTCATGTGCTGAATGCAGGGACAGTGGGTCATGTGCTGAATGTAGAGACAGTGGAGTAGTCATGTGTTGAATGTAGAGACAGTGGAGTAGTCATGTGCTGAATGTAGGGACAGTGGGTCATGTGCTGAATATAGAGACAGTGGGTCATGTGCTGAATGTAGATACAGTGGAGTGGTCATGTGCTGAATGTAGGCACAGTGGAGTGGTCATGTGCTGAATGTAGGGACAGTGGGTCATGTGCTGAATGTAGGGACAGTGGAGTGGTCATGTGCTGAATGTAGGGACAGTGGAGTGGTCATGTGCTGAATGTAGGGACAGTGGAGTGGTCATGTGCTGAATGTAGGGACAGTGGAGTGGTCATGTGCTGAATGTAGGGACAGTGGAGTGGTCATGTGCTGAATGTAGGGACAGTGGAGTGGTCATGTGCTGAATGTAGGGACAGTGGAGTGGTCATAGGCTGAATGTAGGGACAGTGGAGTGGTCATGTGCTGAATGTAGGGACAGTGGATGTGGTCATGTGCTGAATGTAGGGACAGTGGGTCATGTGCTGAATGTAGAGACAGTGGAGTGGTCATGTGCTGAATGTAGAGACAGTGGAGTGGTCATGTGCTGAATGTACAGACAGTGGAGTGGTCATGTGCTGAATGTAGAGACAGTGGAGTGGTCATGTGCTGAATGTACAGACAGTGGAGTGGTCATGTGCTGAATGTAGAGACAGTGGAGTGGTCATGTGCTGAATGTAGAGACAGTGGAGTGGTCATGTGCTGAATGTAGAGACAGTGGAGTGGTCATGTGCTGAATGTAGAGACAGTGGAGTGGTCATGTGCTGAATGTAGAGACAGTGGAGTGGTCATGTGCTGAATGTAGAGACAGTGGAGTGGTCATGTGTTGAATGTAGGGACAGTGGGTCATGTGCTGAATGCAGGGACAGTGGGTCATGTGCTGAATGTAGAGACAATGTAGGGACAGTGGGTCATGTGCTGAATGCAGGGACAGTGGGTCATGTGCTGAATGTAGAGACAGTGGAGTGGTAATGTGCTGAATGTAGGGACAGTGGAGTGGTCATGTGTTGAATGCAGGGACAGTGGGTCATGTGCTGAATGCAGGGACAGTGGGTCATGTGCTGAATGTAGAGACAGTGGGTCATGTGCTCCACTGGGTGACCCACTGTCTCTACATCCAGCACATGACCACTCCACTGTCTCTACTCCACCCAGTGGAGTGGTCATGTGCTGAATGTAGAGACAGTGGAGTGGTCATGTGCTGAATGTAGAGACAGTGGAGTGGTCATGTGCTGAATGTAGAGACAGTGGGTCATGTGTTGAATGTAGAGACAGTGGGTCATGTGCTGAATGTAGAGACAGTGGAGTGGTAATGTGCTGAATGTAGGGACAGTGGGTCATGTGCTGAATGCAGGGACAGTGGGTCATGTTCTGAATGTAGGGACAGTGGGTCATGTGCTGAATGTAGGGACAGTGGGTCATGTGCTGAATGTAGGGACAGTGGAGTGGTCATGTGCTGAATGTAGAGACAGTTGAGTGGTCATGTGCTGAATGTAGGGACAGTGGGTCATGTGCTGAATGCAGGGACAGTGGGTCATGTTCTGAATGTAGGGACAGTGGGTCATGTGCTGAATGTAGGGACAGTGGGTCATGTGCTGAATGTAGGGACAGTGGAGTGGTCATGTGCTGAATGTAGAGACAGTTGAATGTGGTCATGTGCTGAATGTAGAGACAGTGGATTGGTCATGTGCTGAATGTCGGGACAGTGGAGTGGTCATGTGCTGGATGTAGAGACAGTGGGTCATGTGCTGAATGTAGGGACAGTGGGTCATGTGCTGAATGTAGGGACAGTGGAGTGGTCATGTGCTGGATGTAGAGACAGTGGGTCATGTGCTGAATGTAGGGACAGTGGGTCATGTGCTGAATGTAGGGACAGTGGGTCATGTGCTGAATGTAGAGACAGTGGAGTGGTCATGTGTTGAATGTAGGGACAGTGGGTCATGTGCTGAATGTAGAGACAGTGGAGTAGTCATGTGCTGAATGTAGGGACAGTGGGTCATGTGCTGAATGTAGAGACAGTGGGTCATGTGCTGAATGTAGAGACAGTGGAGTGGTCATGTGCTGAATGTAGGGACAGTGGAGTGGTCATGTGCTGAATGTAGGGACAGTGGGTCATGTGCTGAATGTAGGGACAGTGGAGTGGTCATGTGCTGAATGTAGGGACAGTGGGTCATGTGCTGAATGTAGGGACAGTGGGTCATGTGCTGAATGTAGAGACAGTGGAGTGGTCATGTGCTGAATGTAGGGACAGTGGGTCATGTGCTGAATGTAGGGACAGTGGGTCATGTGCTGAATGTAGGGACAGTGGGTCATGTGCTGAATGTAGGGACAGTGGGTCATGTGCTGAATGTAGGGACAGTGGGTCATGTGCTGAATGTAGGGACAGCCTGGATATTCTTGGAAAGTTACATTTGTAAATAGAGCTACACCTCTTGAATTTTGAGAGTTATTTGACAAAGGTAAGTACTGTATAATAGAAACTGCAGAATATTATCTTTCTGGCACTATATATGAAATCACAATGTTTAACCTGCATGTGCCTCCGAAGGAGGACTTGATAAAGTGATGATCCTTTTCCTGCATCTGTCAATTACATCTCTTCATGTTCAATTTGACAACTGTTAGGCCTAATATTGTCACTCATCAGATTATTGTTAATTTAATATTGTCTGTAGGCTAACTATTATTATGTGTGAAATTCGTTTTGGGTTTAGTTGTAGTTTCGATGGGACGGCTGTGCAGGCTGAGTGGCATGGTTTGTTTCCCGTTCATCAAGTTGGATAGAGTCAAGGACATGTTTTGCGTTATTCTGAAGGCCTGCTGCAACACATAGCGTGTTTTCATTTAGCTTCAAATACATCTTATTAGTAATAGTGTTATAGGTAAATAAATCAGTCCCATAACAGCTTCTTTTAACAACGTAAAACATAAAAGAGAATGGTATCAACCCCCAAGGCACAAAGTTAAATTATTTGTTGTTGATAAATAGTCTTAACACAAACTCATTACTACACTTTTTTCTTTGTTAATTAAATCAACATTTTCATCCTCCTTATCATTCAGTTAGGCCTAATTTAAATTACATTGTGAAGTAAGGTGCACAATGTTCACCCATCCATCCATTTGTCATTCAGCAGAGAGAGAGACTCATTAGCGCCTGGCTGGGTACCGATGTTCTACAGCACATTGTATTGGAGCCTGGCTGGGTACCAACATCCTACAGCACATTGTCTTGGAGCCTGGCTGGGTACCAACGTCCTACAGCACATTGACTTGGAGCCTGGCTGGGTACCAATGTCCTACAGCACATTGTCTTGGAGCCTGGCTGGGTACCAATGTCCTACAGCACATTGTCTTGGAGCCTGGCTGGGTACCAACGTCCTACAGCACATTGTCTTGGAGCCTGGCTGGGTACCAGCATCCTACAGCACATTGTATTGGAGCCTAGCTGGGTACCAACATCCTACAGCACATTGTCTTGGAGCCTGGTTGGGTACCAACGTCCTACAGCACATAGTCTTGGAGCCTGGCTGGGTACCAACGTCCTACAGCACATTGTCTTGGAGCCTGGTTGGGTACCAACGTCCTACAGCACATTGTCTTGGAGCCTGGCTGGGTACCAACGTCCTACAGCACATTGTCTTGGAGCCTGGCTGGGTACCAACATCATACAGCACATGGGGCGGCAGGGTAGCCTAGTGGTTAGAGCATTGGACTAGTAACCAGAAGGTTGCAAGTTCAAATCCCCGAGCTGACAAGGTACAAATCTGTTGTTCTGCCTCTGAACAGGCAGTTAACCCACTGTTCCTAGGCCATCATTGAAAATAAGAATTTGTTCTTAACTGATTTGCCTAGTTAAATAAAGGTAAAATAAAATAAAAATTGTCTTGGAGGGTTTAGTTAGGAATAGGTATGAAAAAAAGCCTCAAAATACTTTTCTGTTTATGATTTCAAAATTCGGAGAAATGAGCAATGTAAAATGCAAACATTTAGGAAGAGTCAGGGAAGGAACAGGACATAGCTTTTTGGGTGGGGGGGCCGTTGATGAAAACAGTGGTGTCGGCCGGTCAGTGGGAAGCCTATTCAGGGGGACCTGTTCATTTGTGACACGTCTCTTTGAGTTTCCCTGCGGTAGATTGATGGTTGGGTGACGTCCCCCCTCTATGAGTCTAATGAGATGAATATCTCTACATTGATACTGGTTCATTAGTCACGGGTGGAGGTCTGTCAGTCATTGTCAGTGAATATAGGGGGAATATGTAACGGAAGGGAGCGTGTTGAAGGTGGGGTGTTTCTTACCGACGCGCCGGGCAGACCTCTCTCTCCTGGGAATCCTCGTAGACCAGCCGGACCGTCCTTACCGGAGGCTCCCTGGGGCCCGGGGTCTCCCTACAGACACCAACATACAGCAGAGGACAGGATGAGAGGTGGCCAGCTGCACCATGCTAAGATATTTTTGGATATCCTTTCTACTGTGTTCATTTCACTATCATTCTACAGCCTTCCTGGTGTTACCTGGTGAAACACTACTGTAATTGAGTATAGAGTCCAAGAGGACAACTCGCTGAGAGACTATTAGAATACAGTCCTAGAGGACAACTATTATAATACAGTCCTAGAGGACAACTAGCTGAGAGACTATTATAATACAGTCCTAGAGGACAACTATTATAATACAGTCCTAGAGGACAACTATTATAATACAGTCCTAGAGGACAACTATTATAATACAGTCCTAGAGGACAACTATTATAATACAGTCCTAGAGGACAACTATTATAATACAGTCCTAGAGGACAAGTAGCTGAGAGACTATTATAATACAGTCCTAGAGGACAAGTAGCTGAGAGACTATTATAATACAGTCCTAGAGGACAAGTAGCTGAGAGACTATTATAATACAGTCCTAGAGGACAACTAGCTGAGAGACTATTATAATACAGTCCTAGAGGACAACTATTATAATACAGTCCTAGAGGACAACTATTATAATACAGTCCTAGAGGACAACTATTATAATACAGTCCTAGAGGACAACTAGCTGAGAGACCATTATAATACAGGCCTAGAGGACAACTCACTAAGATACCATTATAATAGAGTCCTAGAGGACAACTAGCTGAGAGACTATTATAATACAGTCCTAGAGGACAAGTAGCTGAGAGACTATTATAATACAGTCCTAGAGGACAACTAGCTGAGAGACTATTATAATACAGGCCTAGAGGACAACTCACTAAGATACTATTATAATAGAGTCCTAGAGGACAACTAGCTGAGAGACTATTATAATACAGTCCTAGAGGACAAGTAGCTGAGAGACTATTATAATACAGTCCTAGAGGACAAGTAGCTGAGAGACTATTATAATACAGTCCTAGAGGACAACTAGCTGAGAGACTATTATAATACAGTCCTAGAGGACAACTAGCTGAGAGACTATTATAATACAGTCCTAGAGGACAACTATTATAATACAGTCCTAGAGGACAACTATTATAATACAGTCCTAGAGGACAACTATTATAATACAGTCCTAGAGGACAACTATTATAATACAGTCCTAGAGGACAACTAGCTGAGAGACCATTATAATACAGGCCTAGAGGACAACTCACTAAGATACCATTATAATAGAGTCCTAGAGGACAACTAGCTGAGAGACTATTATAATACAGTCCTAGAGGACAAGTAGCTGAGAGACTATTATAATACAGTCCTAGAGGACAAGTA